>NC_134711.1:47035000-47230000 GCF_049634645.1 Pelodiscus sinensis
GATTTATGGAAAAACTTGACCAAAGTATATCTGTGAAGTCTAGATGTAGTAAAATAAGTAAGCTTAGTAACTTATATGTGTGTCAGCATGTGTGCTAAGTATACTCCATATTGTAAACAGCAGTGTTATTGTAAGCCCACCCATGCGGACTTTATTTAGCACAACTCAGCAATCTAAGTTCCCAGTGGCAAAAAAAAAAAAAAAAAAAAAAAAAAAACAGGTGCTCCTGATAGGGAGCAGGACTGGGGCACAGGACCTATCCCCACAGCAGGAGCATTGGGTTGACAGGAGAAGCCCCTTTGCCTCTACCCCATCTCCGTGCCAGGAGCACGAGGGGATGAAGGGCTAATTTGCTTAGGCCTAGGGCCCTTCAACCTCTAATCCCCATTATGAGTACATACCCAGAGTCCCTGATTGGCAGTATAGGCTTCGGTACGGTTTAACTGTCCCAGTACAAGCCTATCACACCTTCCACGAACAGCACAGACATACCATGAGTGACTGTGCTCAAACAAGACTTATGAGTTTTTACATACATTCAGTAGCTGAGAAATTAAAATTATAAACATGTATTTTAAGATTAATGACCAATTACAAATTTTGGTAGGAAACAGCAAAGTTGCAGTTCTCATGTTTAAAAATATAAATGAAGGAGGTGATTTTCCTTGAGCCAGTTGACATAGGAAAGTGTTGACAAGAGGATTATAAGGAGCAGTAGGTAAGAACATTGTCATCTGCATACATAAATATCTTAGGTTATGTGCAGTACTTAAGCCAACAAATGAATTTATATAAATAATTGAGGTAGTGAAGAATAAACCTTCAAGATGTATTAAAGCCAGAAAGAGAGCAAGAAAAACAGAACAACTCTCAGAAATTCCATATCATTGCATGGGAAGGAGAACTGTGAGAGGGAAATACTGATAAGCTCCAATCACTTAAAAAAAAAAGGAGGGGGGGGGGGGTGTCTGTGTCTGTTAAAATGGGTTCTTTATATGAAAAAAAAAACCCTCAATCCAACACTCATATAAATGACCTTCAACCAAAACTCAACAGATATGTGAAATGAAGTTAGGAAATATTAGCTGACTGAAGATGACCAAAGCTTCGCTGTGATTAATTAACTGGTCATGGGGATGATCTTCTATTTATTCTGTTTTTGATATGAGAAAACTAGGTGAGGAAGACAACAGTCACATAAGTGTAAGGATTGTGCACATTTTCCAGCCATGTATAAATCAGAGATAGAAATTAACAGATACACACAAGATAAAGCACTATATTGATGTACTGGCTTTTAAAGCACAAAACTAAACTCACTAGTCTTTTCATTTCTCAGTGTAGTAAAAGACATTCCATGGAACCTGCAAAGCTTTCCATTATGTAGATATTTACTGAAGCAGACAGACGGTGTTGGTCTAAATAAAGCTACTTCACTCTTGGCTAATTATCAAAGGCCAAAGCTATCCATGTATGCTCAATTACACAAAGAAATGATGCACTATTAATTTTGGCTGATGGTTCTATTATGGATGTCACTGTGGATGCTTTTTTCTCTTTCATCTCTTCTTCACAGGAGAGAAGCAGAAACTTATGCACATAGTGTTTATTCTGATGCAAGCTGCCTTGATAGCAAACTAATACATTCTCTGCTCAGAAGATGATTTGCAGATGATTTGTTGTTTTCTATGAGGTTTATTTATCCTACAGAGACTTCAGAAAATGAAAAAAAGGCATAACATCTGTGTTACTTTCTTTATCCTTTCAGTAACCAGTGACTCAACTGCATGATGAACAAAAATTATGGGCCACGTTTCAAGGGCAGAGTTGAAACATTACTGGAACTTTTCCCCCCATGCTACTGATTTTAAATCAGGCTCTGAACATCTGTTGGTCAAGAAGATTATACAACATGTTGTGATGGACAAGCTGTGATCACCACCATCAACCTAACCTTAAACTTTTGGCGGCTCAGTAGTTCCTCCAAAATCTCTATATTTTGGTTGGTATCACAGGTACACATAAGCAAAGCTATTACAGACCCGGAGATTATATTTAAACAGAACATACTAGTAGAGAAGGCCCCAGTGGTATTAATTTAGATGGAATATATAGACCAAAGGTATTAACATAACCAAGTCACCATCCAACATTAAACAACTTTAAATAAGGTTCAGGATTTGGTACACAGAGACCTCGGCCTTCTTAGTACCATGGCAAGCACCCCATTAGAAAACCTTTTAACGTTTCCAAAAAAGAAGGAAAAAAAGCTCAAGCATCTGGAATGTAAAGTAGTGAAGGTTTCCATTTTAGAAACTTCCCTCATTCCTTGTCTCTTTAGCTGGGGAGCATTTTTAGAAGGGAAAATCAACTTCTCTGACAGTTGCTTAGATGGCATTAAAGATAACTGTTCTTTGGGGAAAAGAGAAGTTTGTAGGGATAGGCCGAGCTGCTGTTAAAGTTAGATCTGTTTCACAGAAGATAAGATAAATACATGCAAAAGGAGTGACAAAAGAAACAGCAAAGATAGAAATGCAGTTTCTGTATCTCTGTTGCCTCCCACTTGCAACCTCATTGCTGGAAAAAAGAGGAAAAGAAAAAGAATAAAGAATAAAAAGGACTCACAAGGGGAGACAGAGGGAAAAGCGAAGTCTCACAACCGAAGTGTATTTGGAACTTAGTCAAAAAGACTCCTGACTCCCCACTCTCTGGTCCAATCTGATCAGAACAGTTTTCAGAATCAGGAAGAAAAAGGTTTGGGGCCTCAAAGAGTGGCAAGCAGATGGGAAGCTCTTTCCAGTAACCAAGTTTTTCCACATATTTTCTTTCTTTAAAGGGAGCTATGGACAGAATTGGGAGTGATAGACAGCATTGCGGATTCCCTCATTATTTTGTCCACCTATTAAACTAGTTTCGGATACACCAGTTTTGGGTCACTGATTTCTCACACATTATTCTTGTTTACCAGGCTTGATCTTAACACAGTCCTTCAGTAACACAAGTAGGATTTTTTGTTGAGACTAATACAGTCAGTCTGTCTTTTGTATCTTTTCACATCAAGATTTGTTGTTATGGTGAAATCTTATAAACTTACACTCACTTCTTACAGTTGAGCTCTTAATTAGGGTAAATATGTATGCACAATTATCACAACATCCCATCTAAGCATGTCATAAAGATAATATTTAAAATAGAGACTAACAGCCATAAAAGAATAAAGGAGAAACCGTGAGGATATGAGCATGTGCAACAGATCAACTGGCTGCAAACATATCTTGGTTTTTCATCTCCAACACTAGAAGCATCTTTGCCTCTTGAACGAGTGCGTGTTGGAGGTCCCTATCTTTTTTGTAAGCCAGTTGCTTAAAAGCAACATCACATGCACCTCTAGTATATTACACAAGATGCAATCAAAAAGATAATTTCATACCCATTTGCAGATAATTATGTTCCAGCTCCTTTCATAAGATCTCAAAACACTTGTTCCCAGGTTCCAAATTCAAATCCTTATAGATTACTTACCAGAACATCTTGGATAAGCACAAATATATTTGATGATAGTGTTTTAATGAAAGATTATTTCCAATGGAGTTTATTTCCACTTGCATTTAAAAACCATAGCAGGTGCTAGAGATGAGTCAGAAGTGGAACACATTAACCCAACCATCTGGAACATTAGTTTCATTTTACATTCCCAAAGATGAGCAAAGATTATGGAAAAAGAATAAGGTCAGCAATCTGGGGTGGAGGGTGCCTTTCGGCAACTTTTAAAACATCTATTCCTTTCTGGTATAGAGAGGGTTGTCTTCATTATACTGTAATATAAAGTAGGGATATAAAAAGGTGCACACCATGGCTCCCCAAGGCACAGCGCCTGCAGCAAAGGCCCCACTCCTGGGGAGGTAACTTGCCAAACTTCCTCTCAAGAGTAGAGCTGGCAGCCTCTACCAGTCCTGCTCCCGGGAAGGCTTCACTGCAGGCTCTGCACTGTATAAAGCTAAGTTTTGTACTGCAGAGTCCACAGCACGTGTAATCACTAAGATTTTTAAACAACTTCTACATCCCTAATATGGAGTAGGGCTGCTGTGCCTAAAACTGTCTCCTAATAAACCATAGCAGCCGAAGGTTTGAACTAAAGCCACTATTCACCTCAGTGATATGGTAACTTCAAAAATGTACTTCTTTGTGCAGAAATAAATTTTCCCATCATTCACCCATTTTTAAAACTATTAAATGTAATTTGTAACCTATCATTTAAATCAGCTTCTGTATAAAATGACTGAACAACAGTTATTGTGATGCCAGTTTTTGAAAAAGGGCTTCAGAGGTGATCCCAGCAATTACAGGAAGGTAAGCCTGACTTCGCTAGCAGGCAAGCAGGTTGAAACTGATAGTAAAGAACAAAGCTGTTCAGAAACACCAATGAACTTAATTTGTTGGGGGAAAAGCCAACATGTTTTTTTGTAAAGGGGAATCATGCCTCACTTATCTATTAGAATTCTCTGAGATATCAACAAGCATGTGGACAAAGGGGATCCAGTGGATATATTGTACTTAAATTTTTCAGAAAGTCTCTGACAAGGTCCCTCTCACGAGAGGCTCTTAGGCTAGGTAAGCCATCATAGGATAAGAGGGAAGGCCCTCTCATGCATCAGGAACTGGTTAAAAAGATAGGAAACAAAAAATAGGAATAAATGGTTAATTTTCAGAATGTAGAGAGGTAAATAGTGGTGTCCTCCAGAGACCTGTACTGGGGCCAATCCTATTCAACATATTCAGAAATGTTCTGGAAAAATGGGCTAACAACAGTAAGACAGCAAAATCTGCAGGTCTTAGAAAACTACTTAAGATAGTTATGTCCCAAGCAAAATGTGAATAACTAAAAAAGATCTCACAAAACTGGGCAACAAAATGGCAGATGAAATTTAATATTGAAAAGTAATGCATATTGGAAAATCCCAACTATACATATAAAATGATGGGGTCTCAATCAGCTATTATCACTCAAAAAAGAGATATGGGAATCATTGTGGATAGTTTTCAGAAACTATCCACAGTGTCAGTAAAAAAAAAAAAAAAGAGAACAAAGTTGGGAATCAATAAGAAAGGGATAAAAATAAGACAGAAAATTTATAAATCCTATTTAAATCCATGATATGCTCCCATCTTGAATACTGCATGCATGTATGGATGTTGCATCTCTAAAAAAGTATACTGAAATTAAAAATGGTTCAGAAAAAGAGCAACAAAAATGATTAGGGGTATGGAAAAGCTGTCATATCAAGAAAGATTAATAAGATTCAGACTTTGAAGCTTCGAAAAAAGATGACTAAGCGAGGATATGATAGAGGTCTATAAAATCACGACCGGCGCGGAGAAAACAATAAGGAAAATGTATTTATCTGTTTCCGTAACATAAGTACCAGGGACTACCAAATGAAATTAATAGGCAGCAGGTTTAAAATGAACAAAAGGAAGAATTTCTGCACATAGTGCAGAGTCAACTCATGGAACTCCTTGCCAGAGGATTTTGTGAAGGCCAACAGGGCCCATAACGGGGTTAAAAAAAAAGAACTATACAATTTCAAAGAGGATAATTCCATCAATGGCAATGAGCCAGGATAGACAGGAATGGTATACCTCGCCTGTTTGCCAGAAGCTGGGATCACTTGATTCCCAGTTCTGTTCACCCCATCTGGGCACCTCTTTTCTGATAGAGGTAGGATTCTGGGCTAAATGGACTAGATCATTCTGACCCAATATAGGCCATTCTTATTACCATTAACACACTAGTAACTCTTTTTCCAGTTCTCTGGAATATCCTGCTGTATTTTAACAGGGTTCTTTAAATCCTTTTCAGTGTCACAACAAATACCACAAACTAGTCCAGGTTTGGCAGCTTAGATTTTAAAACCAACCAATACTTAAATTTTGTATTAATTTGCTTATGATACCTCAGGCAAAAATCCATGCAGGTTTTAAGCACTGTAATCTGTTTAACAGCTGTTTCCTTGAGAGATTCAAAGCTCAAATGGCTTCTTCCTCCCTCCCAATTAAAATATTTATACACATTTAGTCTGGGATCAGAAACAACTAAGAGTCTGAATTCTGTAAGTATACCTTTCACAGTAAACTGGTCTAAAACAAGCCATAGTATTATACATTGCAAAACAGCGCTGAAAACTTTTCAATAACTAATACATTTGAGGAAATCATAATCTCCCCATGGAACTTCTGTAAGCAAAAGTAATTTTTAATTTGTGGAGAATATTATTCATGGGAAATTATTCACAAACTTCTACCATTCTTCCAGATGAGGCTATAGAAGACTTACTTCAAGGCTCATCAAAATGTCTAGATTTGAAAGGTGTATTGGTGAATGACACAGATCCAAGTTAGGTTTTGAGCTAGCAGTCTTAACTTCTTACTATTTGTTTTTGCCAAAAGGCAGGTTCATACTTCAAGCATTTAGAGACCAAAAGACCTCAAAAACTAAAAAACCCTCTCCCAGGGGTCTTTCAAAAATCCTACTGACCAGCACATTTTGGTTCTGAAAACAGAGACCAAAGGGTCCCTTTCTTTATCTATATTTTTTAGGAAAAGGTTCAGTATCTTGGAGCACACTGCTGCAATTGGATGATAACTCTACCCTAAATTTAACTTTCCTTGATCAAAGTTGGCAAAAATCATTCCTTGATTTAGTTATATATTTAAATGTAATTTTGTTTTTAAAGGTCAGAATTATTATGAACAGTATTAGTATTGGCACAACGCCCATCTTCAGAATACACATTAACAACTCCTCATTATCCAAATGTAACGTTAAAGATTAAAAACTTTTTTTGGGGTAGCTTCCCATCTAACTACCTCCTACCACTTCTTTTATTTAAACTGGTTAGGTCTATTTCACAAAAAGATTTTAAGAAATCCATTACATGGCCATCTATACTGCACAAGATCAGCCATGTTACACTGCAAACATGTAGAGAAAAAGTACACATGCAGGCTGATCTTTGCTTCTTTTGTAATACTTGACACTAACCTGTCACAAACTGACCCAATAAGCTTTTCTACCAGGCAAGCAGGTCATATATGATAAAAGGTTTTCATGTCTGTAATGGTAAATAAGCTCACTTACAGAACGCTGACCTTGGTCAGCTTTTCAGTTAACTATATTCACAGAATTCAGACAACTCAAAACAAATCTCCAGGCACTCTCCTGTCTCGCAGCAAGAATCAAAAAGGGCAAAACCACAATCAAAGTGGCAGTTGAGGTCCTCAGCAGGGGTTTGCTCAAGGCCCATACAGAGAGATGAACAGAAGTCTCAGCAGGTGTTACAGGTCTCATGCAGTTAGGAGGAGCAGACCTGGAGAAAGCCCAGGATGAACACGGAGCACTGTCAGAGAGACAGGCCACAACCAAAGCAGCACAGCAGTCAGACAAACAAAAGACAAGCTGAAGACAAGCCCGCTGAGCAAAAGAAAAACAACAATGATGATAGTTATTAACTTAAATAGAGATATATATATGGTATATACTGACAGAGCATTGTACAAAAGGTAACAGGGCATAAACTCGGTTATCTATGATGTGAACTCCTCTTCCCCTTGTCTGCACAGCAGCTTGAAAATATTCATTATCAATAAGCAAAATACTGAACCAAAATTTTAAAAACCACACAAACAGGAAATATCCATAATATAGTTCTCCCTAGATTAGCAAGGCCACTTTTAACTAAACATATAGTTAGCTTGGGAAAAAAATATAAAAGTTCGAAACACGAAAAGATGTGATATTTCAAACATTTAAAAAAATTACAAAAGTAATTTATCTTTTTCAGAAAAAATAAAAAGCTACCCGGAAGAATGGGCATATAAACAAAAGGAAACAAATAGAAGCTTTCATCAGGACCCATAATATGAATTATGAAATACAATCTGATAAGAAAAATAATCTAATTTTTAAGTATTGCCAGTTAAGATTGGATAAGGATACCTCAGAATCTGCAGTAATCCCTCCCTCTGTTGGGAAAACACTATGAATACTACTAATACTTAAGGGATAGCTACCGCAATCCGTAGGCACTCATCCAAGGGAGTTTTAATAGGTTAGTCTAATAGCCAGTGGGCCCAGTGGTCTGGCAGCAACTCCACAGTTTTCATCAGTCTACTTTGTTCTAAGGGGAGTTTGGACAGATTGAATTCCACAGGCTTCTCACTCCAGTGTATCCACTCTTCTTCACTTGGCATTCTTTCATGACAGAGGGAGGGGGACCTCGGTCCCAACTCAGAGCCCAGAAGGGGTGATCCAGTGTACAGACCACTCTCTAGTCCACTCCAGGTTTCACACCTCTGCTGGTCACTTCCCAGCAGGCCACAGCTCTTCCGTTTGGGGCACAGTCACAGTCGTAGCTATAGTCTTCTTGGGGACAACATCCCTTCTTTCAGGGCCCCTCTTGGGTTCCTAGGTCAAAAGTGTTAGGACTGCAACCTCAGAAATGCAAGTCCCCCCCTCTCCCGAAACACACAGCAAACCCACCATAACCACATGACAATGCTGCACCTCTCCCCTTCAACAGCCACTTACAGTGTCTAGAGAGAGAACACATCTAAATAAGATTGATATCACAATTTTGGTTTTTTTTTGTGCTGTGGATGTGTTTATCCAAACTGCTTACTTTGTGTGCATCTTCACTGAGATTATTTTGTGCCAAACTGCCCTGAGTCTATATTTAAACTACACATTTGAACGTGAATGTTTAAGAACTTTATACTTGTATAAAATCCATCGAGTCTAGTTTTTGAATTTCTATTTCCCATTCAATTTTGCTATTTCCAGCAATTTCTTATTTTTAACTGCAGCATGGTAAAATTCCAGACAAGAATAGCCGAGGTTGCATTTAATGCAAATTTTACTTTGACCACTTCAAGGTCAATGAGATTCCTCTTTCAGACAGCTGCTATATTTTCAACGGTTTCGATCGATTATCACTTAAACTGCAGAACTGGAAATATTGCAGCATCTTTAGCTGGACAAAGAACATTACATTAGATAGCCCAGTATGCTGTCATAATGCAAATGTTAGACCCACATATGGGATTCAGGGTTGAGGGGAGGCTGTCAATATCCATTGGTCAAACCAAGGGAGACTATATACCAGGCCACCCCAACCTCTCAAGCAATTTATCCATCCAAGGCACATGATTCATGTCGAACCAGAATACTGCGTTCACTGCATTTTTTCCTAAACTTTTTATTCAAGTTCAATGTCCACATGTGGGATATGAGATGCGTCCAAACTAGGTCTGCCAAAAATACAGACGGGAAGGTGCTGGTGAGTTTATCTACCGGCTTCTCTCATTAACATTGTAATCCTTCTCCCACTGGTACCATCTCAGTTTGGGGAAACACTAGCCTGGGGGGCCGAACTCAGGCTCCAAAGGGAATGAAGTGATAAGGAATCCCTCTTAATTTAATACCGTTTCAGCAGATGACAATGATGCCAAAAATCTGCATAAAAGACTATTTCTTTATATCAACATAAAAAAATTAAAAGAAGTTAAAATTTTAATTCCAATGTGGCAATTTCAATTAGTAAAAGCAAATGTGTATTCATGTATTTGAAAAAATGAGTCAACCCAGGATGCAATGGTCACCACTGTGACATTCCATTTAATCGTCTACCTTTTTCAGCCACATAAGTTGTTACATTTCCAATGAAAAAGATTTAGTTCTGAGCTGTAACTCAAAAATTACCTTTTCAAGAGAAGTGAAGTATTGTCTTACCCTTTCAGAGTTTGTTTGCAGCAGATGGTATCGAGAAGAGCAAGATTTCTTCAGGGATAACATGGATTAATAATGGATGCAAAGTAAGTACAGGAATAGTGAGTACATTTCTGTCCTCTAAGTCTTGATGTGAAAGTGTTTCTAATAATGTACCTTTGGAATGTTGGGACAACTTGGTAGACTATACAAACTAGTTCTTTGAGAGAGAAGATTTTAAAGGTTATTGCTATCGAACCACGTAGACATATTGTGTGGAAAAAGCTGAACAGCAACTCATTACATCACAGGACCAGATTCTGGCCTACTGCAGTGTCAGTATATTCAGAGGTGGAATAGCTGGTGAAAAGGGCTTCTTTTCCCCTTTGACGGTATCAGGGAAGGATGTTAATTTAGCACTTCAGAAAGCAGCAGTGTCTGTGTGTGTTGTCTTTGGCTTTCTAGTGCATATATTGAGGTTTGGAGATAGTAGGTGGTGCATGCTGCTTCTTTCCGGTTATTAATAAAGCATGCCCAACAGTGTGAACCTCCATCCCCTTCTTCCGTGTGCAATAGACCTTGTGCTGGATGGGTGACCAATATGGCTCTTCATCCTCTTGGGCTGCTCTAATGCATCATCGTGCAGGCATAGGGTTTTATCTATAGATATTAGATTTGGTAGTGATCTGATGGACCACATGGCATGAACGAAAGAAAAAAGGTTCAGCACATCAGACCTGGTAGCCCAGCTATAACTGTTTCTTGTCTTCATACAAAAAGAAATATTAAACAACACAGAGGGATGAGTTTACTGCACCATCCAATTTCTTTCATGCTGTTGCTGTGGCAGTATTGAAATTATAAGGCTCTATCTATTGTTTTGTGATTGCTGTAGATTAATGCTTTCTCCTTACCATGGCCCAGTCCAACACCTTATGATATAAAATCTCCATTTATCTCCTACAAGGACTAGGGGTGTAAGCATATGCTTATTGAATAGTCGACTAGAGACTCGACTAGTCATTCTCCCCCTCCCCCCTTGCTACCTCTATCAGACAGAGGCAGCAAGGGAGGGAGGAATAGGAGTCGGTGCTGGGGGAAACCAGCTTAGAAGCCGGTTCCCCCCCCAGCACCATCTCCACAGGGGGCCACGGGAGGCAGAGGCGTAGTGGAAGACCGGGCATGACCTGGGAATCAGCTGTGCTTGTGCTTTTAAAATGTATTTAAAAGGGCCAGGAGCTAAACCTGCTGCGTCTCTGCAGTTCTCCCACCTTATCAACTAATCGACTAGTCAATGGAAAGTTCATCAACCAGTCGATTAGTTGTCATTTAACATACCTAATAAAGACACCCTTTCTCCAGTTCACTCTCTTGGAAGTGAACTCATGTTCTGTCATTATTATTATAATTTAAATAATAAATAATCAAATAAATTAATAAAATAATAATCAGGGCTCAAGAATTAGGGCAATCTACTCGCCCATAGCCTGGCACGGCACCGCACCGCCGCCACTTGTCAAGTCCTGATAATAATAATAATAATAATAATCAGCAAATTCCTCCAGGCCATGGTTCATTTGGATTTTTATCCTTCTAAACCTCACCTGATGGCTCCCTGGGATCTTGGGCTCTCTCACTTACCATTATCCCCTTTCATTGGACTCCAACCCTGACCCCATTTTGAGTTTCCTCCATTTATGCTTGCTAATGTGATATCCTCTCTCTCCTTTTCTCTCTTCGCTCCCTCCTCCACCCTTACACTAGCCCATCTCCTTCTTAATAAGCCATACCTGTACACAATTTTCCTGGAGGCTGCAAAACTACAATTCATTAAAACATTTCCTGTACTGGTTTTGAGTCACCTTTGGTAGATACTTCTAGCAATATGATACATTCTGATGCTGCAAGGGCACATTAGACTAGGGATGTAAGTAACTAGTCGACTACTTGATAAGTCTACCAGAGTCACTACTCAACTAGCTGCATCCCTTCACCCTTGATGCCGCTGTATCAGAGGCAGCAAGAGGCAAAGCAGGAGCCAGTGCTGGGGTAAGCAGGATTAAAAGCCACTCAACACCATCTCCGCAGGGAGGGAGCAGGGGAGGCAGAAGTGTAGTGGGGGAAAACAGCACAAGTGGGGACTGCTTGAGTCCCCATTTGTCTCATGTTCCCCACTGCTTATAGACTAATTGAGTAGTCAATGGAAATTTCATTGACTATTTGATTAGCTGATTAATCTAAATTTAACATCCCTAAATTAGACCATGGGTTTTAATGGGTTTTTGTTGCAACATCCTCTCCATGTTCACAGCAATCTTGTTTGCTTTTTTCCATTCCCCAAAAAAGTGTCATGCATCTTGCAGAGAGCGCTTGTGTCAGCTACTCTGATTTCAGTGAAAGCAACTATGTTGATTCCTAGCTTCTCTGTCAATGGCAGCATAATTTTGTAGCGTCGGTGACCTCCCTTATTGTCTATCGTTCCAACAAGCAAGTCTGAAGAAGGCAATTACTGTGCAAGCCGGTAGTGTGCATGTTTAGACACACACTTAAAAAAAAAAAAAAAAGACTAACACTTGCCTTCGAATAAGGGAGTTACTCACCTTGTGCAGTAACGAGTGTTCTTCGAGATGTGTGTCCCCGTGGGTGCTCCACTGTAGGTGAAGGGTCGCCCTGAGCCTCAGATCGGAGCTTTCTATAGCAGTTTCCCCTGTTGAGCCACGCATGCCCAGGAGGCGTCTCGAGCCCTTCCCGCCTCCTGAGGAGCGTGACTCAACCCCCTCCCTTTCAGTTCCTCGTCTCCACCCGAGTAATTTCGACTCCGAGCAGAGGGGAGGCAGGGAGGGTCGTGGAGCACCCACGGGGACACACATCTCGAAGAACACTCGTTACTGCACAAGGTGAGTAACTCCCTTTTCTTCTTCGAGTAGTGTCCCCGGGGGTGCTCCACTGTAGGTGACTACAAAGCAGTATCCAGTATATGGCTGGAGGGAGCCGGAGTCAATGTTTGGCAGTGGTGGAGAGCACTGCCGTGGCAACTGCTGAGTCATTCTTAAGTTGTGGAAGAATGGCGTAATGTTTAGCAAAGGTATGATCTGAGGACCATGTCGCTGCCCGGTAAATGTCTCTTAAGGGGACATTGCCCAGAAAGGCTGTGGAAGCAGCCGTGGCTCGAGTAGAGTGCGCTCGTGGTGGGCATATCAGCGGTCTATTGCCCAGAGAGTGGCACTTAATTATGCATGTCGATATCCACTTTGAGATTCATTGAGATGATATTGGTGTGCCTTTGGATCGTTCAGCAATGGAGATAAAAAGTCTTTCAGATTTACAGAATGGTTTCGTTCTTTCTAGGAAGAAGGCCAGAGCCCTCCGGATGTCCAGAGTGTGCAGGCTGGTGTCTGTCTGCAAAGAGTGCGGTTTTGGGAAAAAGGTAGGTAACACGATCGGTTCGTTAATATGGAATTCTGTGCCGACCTTTGGCAAAAACGTGGGGTGGGGTCTAAGTATGACCCTATCCTTTGTGAAAATTGTGTAAGGAGGTTCTGACATTAATGCTCCGAGTTCGCTCACCCTCCTAACGGAGGTGATGGCTAAGAGGAAACAGACCTTCATAAAAAGGAAACGAAGTGGCACTGTTGCCAGTGGCTCAAAGGGAGGTCTGGTGAGGCAGTTCAAAACAAGATTTAGGTCCCACAAAGGGGGTGGAGCCCTATGTGGTGGGTACACATTCTGGAGTCCCTTGAGGAATCTTTTTGTAATAGGATGGTTAAAAATGGCGAATCCATCTACTGATGTATGAAATGCTGCTATTGCAGAGAGGTGTACTCTTAGGGAGGAGATAGAGAGTCCTGATGCTTTAAGGTCCAGAATGTAGTCTAGAATGGTATCTAATGGTGAGGCACGGGGCTCCACTTTGACTCGCTGACACCAGTGACAGAAACGTGCCCATTTCTGTTGGTAAGTTTTCCGAGTAGACTGTCTCCTGCTCTGGAGGAGGATGTCTTTTACTCGCTGGGAGCAGTGATCTTCTACCTCTGAGAACCAGAGAGAAGCCAAGCCTGAAGATGCAGGGTATTGAGTTGTGGATGCAATATCTTGCCGTCATCCTGAGATAGTAGGTCTATCCGGTATGGTAGTGGGTAGGGAGGCTGGACCGCTAGCCTGTGAAGGTATGGGTACCAGGTTTGGCGAGGCCATGATGGCGCAATCAGGATGACTAGGGCTTTGTCTCTCAGGATCTTGCTCAGGACTCTTGGGATGAGCGGCATGGGAGGAAAGGTGTAGTGTAGGGAGGCTGTCCAATTGATCAGGAAGGCATCCCCCAGAGAGTGTTTGCCAAGTCCCGCACGTGAGCAGAATTGGGGACATTTGGTGTTCTGGGTAGAAGCAAAGAGGTCTATCGATGGCCATCCCCAATGGCGGAAAATTGAGTTCGTCACCTCCGTATGTAACTCCCATTCGTGGTTCAAGGTGAAGTTTCGGCTGAGTGAGTCCGCTTTGATGTTGTTCACTCCGGGCAAGTAGGATGCTATAAGGGTGACTTGGTTGCGGATGCACGAGTTCCACAGGCGAATAGCCTCCGCGCATAAAGAGCGGGAGCGGGCTCCACCCTGTCTGTTTATGTAGAACATCGTGCAGATGTTGTCCGTTAGGATGCGGACTATGTGATTGGCGATGTCGGAGGCCAAGTGTGCACAGGCATTCCTTACTGCCCTCAATTTGAGGAGATTGATATGTAAGCGTGTCTCGTTTGGGGACCACCTGCCTTGAGCTTCGTGACCGTCCATATGTGCCCCCCAGCCGAGCAGGGAAGCATCTGTGGTGATTTGGATAGTGGGTTCGGTTTGTTGGAATAGAACCCCCGTCAGAAGATTGTTTGGCACTGTCCACCATCGTAAGGATGCCAACAGTCTGGTGGGATAGTAACCGTTTTGTTTCGAGGGTGTCGTGATGGGATATAAACGGTTGCCATCCAGAGTTGAAAACATCGAAAGTGCAGACGAGCATGGCGGACTACGTAGGTGGTGGAAGCCATGTGCCCCATTAGTCGGAGGCATGTAAGAACCGTGGTGGTAGGAACTGTAAGCATCCCGTTTATAATTTCTTGCATAGTTGCAAAACGTTGCTGAGGTAGGTATGCCCGGGCTGTAACTGAGTCCAGGCATGCGCCAATGAACTCTATGTCTTGAACCAGGTGCAGAGTTGACTTGTCTTGGTTGATTAGAAGGCCTAGACGACTGAGGAGGGTCGTGGTCGTCTGTATCATAGAGGCTGTTTCGGCGTACGAGGATCCCTTTAGAAGGCAGTCGTCTAGATAGGGAAATATGATGACATTTTGTCGTCTGAGATACGCCGTCACGACCGCCAGTACCTTCGAAAATACCCTCGGGGCTGATGAGAGGCCGAAGGGAAGAACCCTGTACTGGAAGTGGTCTGGTCCCAACATGAAGCGTAGGTAACGTCTGTGGGAGGGGTGGATGGTTACATGGAAATAGGCATCTTGGAGGTCGAGGGCTGCAAACCAGTCCCCTTGATCTAGCACAGGAATGATTGTGGAGAGTGTGACCATCTTGAAATGCTGTTTCTTGAGAAACTTGTTCAGTTTGCGGAGGTCCAATATAGGTCTCCAACCCCCTGTTCGTTTTTTGGTTAAGAAATAGTTCGAGTAAAACCCTCTCCCGTGGAACTCTCGGGGTACCCTTTCTACTGCTCCGATGAGGAGGAGTCGATCGATTTCTTGTTTCAGAAGGGTCTCGTGAGAGTGGTCCCTGAAGAGGGACGGGATAGGGGGAAGGGTAGGGGCGATAGAGGTAAATGGGATGGTGTAGCCCACTCGAATGATCTCTAAAACCCAGCGGTCCGATGTTATGGATTCCCATTGAGGAAGGAATGGCCGCAAACGGTGGGTGAACAGATGGCCATGTTGGAGTCGTGGTAGATCCTAAGAAAGGTGTTGCAGGCCCTCGACCAAATCTTCAAATTTGCTGTTTAGATGGTTGGGTAGTTGGTGGGCGGGCCTGGTTGTGGCGCCTTCTGGGACCTCGTTGCCTTGGTCTAGTGTCTTCATAAGGCCTCTGTGGTCTATTGTATTGCCCATATCGGTATCGGTTGTATGAGTTATATGGGGTGTATCGTCCACGTCTATAGGGCTGCGTGTACATGCCCAACGTGCGAAGTGTGGACTTGGAATTTTTGCTGTTATGGAGTATTTCGTCCGTCGTAGCTGCAAATAGCTTTTGCTTGTCAAATGGCAGATCTTCTACTTTAGGCCGGAGATCGCGGGGAACACCTGACGACTGGAGCCAAGAAGCTCTATGCATGACCACCGCTGTAGCTGTAATTCGGGCTGCGGTGTCAGCAACATCCATTGCGGTTTGGAGAGCAGTGCGGGCAATCATATGGCCCTCATGAACTATTGTTTTCAAGATGGATCTTTTGGACACAGGGAGATGTGGCACCAGTTCTTCCAGTTTCGAGTAATTGTCAAAGTCATGATTTGCTAAAAGACTTCTGAGTTGTAGGGTGGAAGAGGAGTATACCTTCTTGCCAAAGGAGTCCAACTTTTTGTGGTCCTTGTCTGCGTTGCCCAACTTGTATTGTGGGAGCTTTGCACGTTGTTGTGCTGAGTCTACGACTAACGAGTTAGGTTGTGGGTGTGTGAAGAGAAAGTCGTTGTCTTTTGATGGGACAAAGTACTTCCTATCGATTCTTTTATTAGTTGGTTGAATGGATGCAGGTGTTTTCCAGAGGTCTTCCGAGGTCTCCATTATTGCCTTGTCTATAGGCAGGGCAATCTTGCTATGTAATGTAGGATGGAGATTTTTTAGCAATTGGTACTGTTTCTTCTGGACCTCTTGCAGGGAAACATTCTGGCTTGTTGCTACCCTCTTGAATAGATCCTGGAACTGTTTTAGGTCATCAATTGGTGCAGAATCTGATGGAACTACGGCTTCATCTGATTGTGTATCGGGAGCATCAGAATGTGTAACATTTATTGAATGACTGTCTGATTCATTGTCAGAGATTCGGTCTACCTCCTCATCCGAAAGAATTGCTGGAGGTAGGGACTGCGGCCGAGATAAGCTTCTCCGGGATGGAGTGGAGTGAGTTGGGGAGCGTTGTCCACATGGCTCCCAGTGTTCCCAGGGTCCCCATTGTGGATAAGGTGGGGGTGGGTAAGGCCAGTATGGGTGCCATGGGTTCTGTCGTGGTGGAGCCCTGTAATGATGAAAGAGAGACTGCCTAGGTGATGCGTGCCTCGAGGAATAAGACGTGTGGTGGTCATCCTCAGGAAGTGGAGCGTCTTGGCCGGATAAGAGTGGCGTAGACCTGGGAGGGGATAGCCCTGATGGGGACTTCCCAGGTGAGTAAGATGTGGAAGGCAGGCACTGATCATAAAGGCTGCTGTGTGAGTGAGTTTCCTGCTGAGGCTGCTCCATAACAGTGTCATCTGGCTGCCTGTCTGTTTGCGCTGGCAGCGTTAGTGCAGCATCATGCTGTTTAGCTGAAAGTGGTGCCGGGCGCTTGGGAGGCTGTGACTCGCTCTGCTGCGGTGCCGTGGCTTTAGTCGGCACCGTAGCTTTAAGCTGTGCTGCGGCTTTCGGCGCCCCCAAAGCTTGAGGCAGTGTCGGGGTTGAAAGCGGTGCCGCCGTTTGAAGCGGCACCGCGGTTTGCTTCGGCGCCGGCTTTTCTTGCCGTGCCAGCTGTTTGGAGCGCTCCCGGGGCCGCTCAGCCTTAGCGCGCCCCGATGCCGGTGCGGAGTGGGAGGATCGCCCCGAAGCCTTCGTGGCAGGGGTCCTCCCGCTCTGGTATGCCTCTCCTCCATGGTTTGGAGAGGAAGAGGCTGGTAAGGAGCGGGATGGTGAGGGTCTGCCCCTCGGCTCGCTCCTGGAGAGTGGGGGAGGCTCTTGTCGCGTTGCCGCCTGTTCCCCAGCGGGCTGTAAAGCCTTTTCGAATAAGATCATTCTCAGGCGGAGCTCTCGGTCCTTCCTGGCTCTCGCCGTGAGTGAATTGCAAGGAGTGCAGCTGTGGGGAGAGTGAGATTCCCCCAAACAGCGAATGCACTTTGAATGTCCATCTGAAGCCGGCACATTGGTTGCATTTTTTAAAGCCTGAGGCGGCGGACATGGCCGGTTCTCTCCTGTTTGAGCTTGTTCTATGTATTTATTTGACTATTACTGTTGTTGTCGTCAGTGTCCGTGTTTTTTTTTTTTTTTTTTTTTTTTAAAGTCTCTTCTTTCTTTCCTGTGTTGAACAGCTGTGAGAACACCGGTATCTCAGAGTCCCGGTTTAAGACGGTTCAAGCCCCCTGAGGGGGGGTTTAGGTAAGTGTATTTTCCTTATTACTAGGTTTTTTTTTTTTTTTTTGAAGAAACAAGGAAAGGTAACTTGGGATATCAGGGGAAAGAACTATGACTAAACTAGGGAGAGAAAGGTAGTCAGAGAGTCTGACAGGGAGCTCCTGTTTGCTCCGTCCGCTGGCGAGGGCGGTTAAAGAGGAACTGAAAGGGAGGGGGTTGAGTCACGCTCCTCAGGAGGCGGGAAGGGCTTGAGACGCCTCCTGGGCATGCGTGGCTCAACAGGGGAAACTGCTATAGAAAGCTCCGATCTGAGGCTCAGGGCGACCCTTCACCTACAGTGGAGCACCCACGGGGACACTACTCGAAGAAGAACAGAGCCCTCTGCTCAACAGTACTGACTAGGACCTAGATGTTTAGAAGGCAGCACAGCTGCAGCAGATGCCAGAGCTGAGTTGCAGTGCCTGCCTCCTGATATTTTCTCCACAGGGGATTTGGTTCAGGGTTTTGTCTCCTAGCCTTCATTTAATCTTGTTGCAAAATAGCAGCACCAAATGGAGTTACTCCTTTGTCAACATTTTTTTTTCTTTCCAATAGATATCCGGTATATCCTTGTCAATTGTCAATCACTCAAATGCATGGTAAGTTGTAGAGGATATGTAAAACAAGTAGCAACGCCTTACATGCCTGACCTAACAAATATTACACAGACAAGTTGGGAAACAATTAGTCATTGTGATAGGAGTGTTAAATTAGAAAAAGGGGATTGTGGTGTCCAGAACGCAATCTCTTTGTTGGGAAAGATATAGTTCCCAGTATGAAAAGGTAAAAATTATTCACAAAATATACTGCTGGGTGTATAAATGTACAATGTTATATACAGCACTAAGGAGTGTGAACCTACATATATATGATTTTCTAAATTTGTTGTTTTTACTAGAGTTAAATTAGATTGAATATGCATTTTATTAGTCATTAGGAAATAAACCTTCTATAAGAAGTTATGAAAGGGTAACTTTTTCATAGCTGCCTTTAGAACTGGGGGGCTGGAAAGCAGTGTCTACTGGCCAGGAATCCAGCTTTGAAGACAGTGCCACTGCCAGCAGTAACGCAGAAGCAAGGTGGGTCATGGTGTTGCCACCCTTACTTCTCCATAGATACTAGTGGTGGTGCTTCCTTCAGAGCTAAGCAGCCAGAGAGTAGAGGCTGCTGGCTGGGCACCCAATTCAGAAAACACACAGAGGCTATTGGCCTGGCACCCAGCTCTGAAGGCAGGGGGCACAAACTACTACAAAGAAAGGGAGGCACATTCAAATGAAGTTCACAACCATTGCTCTAGATCAGGGTCAGCAACATTTCCAAAATGGCATGCCAAGATTTAACACTCCTTCTCTGGGCCATGCTGCCCTCCTGGAGAGGGAGGGGCTCTCTTCACGGCATGCCCGGTACACAACCTAGGTCAATGCAAACCTTTCCATGGACTACCAGTTGCTACTGGAAACTCATTGTTAATTATATAATTACACCTGAGCCATTTTGCTAGTGCTGCAGCTAGGGAGAATGGTTTATAGGCCAGATTTACTTTTCTGGGGTTCCAATGTTAGAGAACTTTGGGGACACTGTTAGGCTCTGGGGTGGGAACAGAAATGAGGAGTTCAATGTGCGAGACAGGGCTGCCAGTGAGTGGGATGAGTATGCAGGATCTGGGCAGGAGGAGGGGTGAGAAGGGTAGGGTCTAGAAGGAGTTGGCAAGTAATGCAGAGAAGTTGACAGAGTGAGAATGCAGCCAAATAGCTAGTCGGGGGAAGGAGGCAAAGACGTGGGGAGTATAGGAAAGTGCAGCTTCTGCCAAGTAAAACTGTATGTCCCCTTCACACGTTCCCCCTGCTTCAGCCTTGCTTCCCTCAGCCCTATGATGCCCCCAGCCTGATCCCCCTGCATCACTCCATGCCCCTCAGTGCAACTTCTGCCTCCACCTCCTCCTGTGACTCCAGCACACTCACTGGCAGAGCAGCAGCACTGGGATGAGGAGAGGAGGGGAGTGTCTTTTCCCTGCCTGGCCCAACTCTTTGCCTGCAGCTCTGAGGCTGGGGCAGATAGAGCCCAGGGTTGCCTAAGGCTAGCTCCAGCCTGGCCACGCGCAGGGAAAGGGGCTCCCTGCCCCCAGCCTATGGGGAGTAATGCGGCAGATCCTGGGCCCCAGCGCACCACATGTGGTGGCTGCCCAACCCCAGCTCTATGGAGCAGGCCCAGCCCCCCTCCCAAAGCTGGAAGCAGCCCCAGGGATGCACACACATGCCTCTCCCATCCCCCTCCCTGAGCAGAAAGCTGGAGCTGGTGCTTGAGCTGCAGCTGTGCAGCTGAGGCTCTAGCCTCAGCACTAGATCCCCGCTGTGTGGGGAGGGGTAGGGCTGAGCTCCTTCCCCACCAGTAAAAATCAGCTCACATGCCATTTGTGGCACATGTGCTGGGGGTTGCCGACCCCTGCTCAAGATAAATATTTTCTTCAATTGAAGATTTATTCCCTGTCAAATGACTGGTACCAGTTTGTCCTCTTGCATGTTTAATCAATAAAATGAGTGATGAAAGAGCAAGGTGAGTATTTCTTGCATGATAAGGACTTAATATAAACATCACCAACAGTCTCCAGAACTGCATCTCCAGCAGAATAAACTACTCAAGTCCTGAAAAAGTTGCCAACAGGTTTAGCCTTTAAAACATAGATACAGACATGTCTGCCACAGGACCACAAGACAGAATAAACCAAGTTATGGAAGAGAAAAACAATATTTTTTAGAGATATGTATTCCCCACTTGATACCTCCATACAGTTTAATTACAACACTATAAATCTATGCTAACTGAAAACACTTTAACCTGAGCAACTATTTCAGCAGTTGTCTTAGATCATACTATTCAGAGCCAATGTAAATTTTTCCAACTCCAAAAGCCATAGCATTAAACATGTCTAATTTTAGCCGTTGGATAATTCTGTATCTAAAGATTATACATGCCAGTGTGCTTTACGTGACTATGCAGGGAGTGTACTGTATTTTTAATGTATAGGACAAGAATACAAAATTACCTCAACTTATGAATGGGAACATGAAGTGAATCAACAACTGCATCACACAAAGAAAATAGTAAGTATCAACTAACAGTTTCATACTAATTTTTATATATCATGTAAAATGTTTTCACATATGAAGCATCATTTTATCCTTTAAGCCTCATTTTCTTTGAGCTCAAAATAACTCAGGAGAGCTGCACAAACAAGAGGAGTAAAGTAAGCTCGAGGTTGTTGTTGTTTTTTTTTAAACAAAAAAGAACACCAAAAATCCACTGAATTGATCACAAAGAAAGATCTTTCTGCTTGTCCCTTGCTCCCTCTGGGGAATATACCACAGAGGAACAAAGGGGCAAGTATTAGGTCTCTTTTATTTGATATGTTCCGTGGACTTTAAGTGTTTAGGGAAAAAAGGCAGACAGGGCTTAGTTTACTTCCGATTTCCTCAGGGACAGATTGTGCATAGCTGAGGCAGGTATCCCTGTTGTTCTCTGCCACTCCCTTTGTGGAAATTGCACAATCCATTCCTGACTATAAAGTGTCATTTCTACAGATACATAGCGTAACATGTGTATTGAAACTTGCCTCCCCATGTGTTTACGTTATATTGAGGGTCTACATTTTAACTACAGTGCAGCAAATTCACAGGGAACCCCTAGAGTTTCATTTGGGCCAGGAAATGGAACCATTATGATTGGAGAGAAAATAGGACTCCGTTTAAACACACACACGTGAAGGCTTTACAGGCAGTCCCCGGATTACATGGATCCGACTTACATCGGATCCCTACTTAGAAATGGGGTGAGGCAACCCCGCACTAGCTGCTTCCCCCCAGCAGACCAGGGAGACGCGAAGCTAGAGCCCCCCACAGCAGACCAGGGAGATGCGGAGCAGCTTTTCTCAGCAGACACCTCAGCTTGAGAATAAAGGACTGAGGGAAGTGAGGTGTGGGAGAATAAAACTGAGCTCTGGAGAAATGTTTGGCCAGAGTTTCCCCTACAATATGTACCAGTTCCGACTTACATACAAATTCAACTTAAAGAACAAACCTACAGTCCCTATCTTGTACGTAACCCGGGCACTGCCTGTATTTTGCTGTGTAATTGATTTTGAAAACAGAATTAAACTACTGAGAGGTTGTGTCTGCCTATAGGACTCTTGTTACAAGATAGTACTTCATAAAAAGATTTCAGAGCCTGAATTGTGTGTTTAAAAAGAAAAAAAATACCTATGCTTATTTTACTTTGAAGGTTTACAATTAGCTATTGAAGACAGGATTGGGAGTAAGCTTATGTTCTCACTAGGTATATAAAGGGGTAACTGGTTACCTGGTAAGCACTGCCATACTGGCATGCTTACCAGGGTAACCAGTTAACTAGCATCTGGCCAGGCCAGTGCAGACCCCCCATCCCACCCATGGAGCTGTGGGCCCTGCCTGGCTTGAGCAGCTGCCACCCATGGCACAGTGTGGCAAGCCCTTCCCAGCTCCACTGGAGCAGTCCCCGCACTTGCAGCTGCAGGTAGTGGGGGGCAGCGAGGCTACTCCAGCCCAGCTCTAGTGCCCCCCTCCCCTCCATGGCGCAACAGGCCAAGTAACTGGTTAAATATATACTTTAACCAGTTAACATTTAAATAGTATTTTACATCCTTAGTTCTCAGCAATGTCAATGACCCGCTGCAAACATGGATTAACTTAATTCAATTTTTATTAATTTATCCATTAATTTTGAGAGCCAAACATGGGACATGTTGATTCTGGTTTTCAGGGGGGGATAAGTGCATTTACAATCTTAATTAGGTAAGTGGAGTCTCAGATGTTTAGCATCTCTGAAAACCAACCTGGAGGCACCACACTGACCAACAAAAATTGGTATCCTCCTGACTCATCATTTATAAGATTTTTCTCTGGGTCAGATTCTTCTGCTACATTCATGTAAACCTTGGATCAATATGTTGACTTTCAAATAAACATAATTCTGGAATTATACAGCATAGGCAGAAGCAGGGCAAAATTCCTCACAGTGCACTGTGAATGTGCCTCGCCCTTGACCTATTGTTACCACCGAAAGAGGTAAGAGAATAAATTCAATATCTAACATCATTTAATCTTTGCTGAGGTTGTCAATAAGAGTACTGGTTATCATGCCAATATGACTATGGCTTTTATTACATGATTGATATTAAATTTTAAACTGGAATTTATAGCTACACCTGCAGGTGTCTCTTAACAGTGAGTTTTCCACTGAACTCCAGTCATTATTTATTTTTTGCCCGTAATATGACTTTCCTAAGTAGCTGTTACAGTCTTACAAACTCACACTATCCTTTAAGAGGAGCACAATTTTTTTAGGAATACTAAAATGTCCTTTTAAGAGCCTAGGTTTTCTAAACTTGGCAATGTTCAGGCCATATGAGCCATGTGAACAGATTAATTCTTGTGATTTTTTTTTTATACTGCATAAGGAGACAATATGAGAAATGAATAGAAGGAAAATATTCAGCAGGGATGTGAAGTGGATTCAAAATGAAATAAAGCAGTAGAGAATTCCAGCAAAGCATAAGATGGTGCATTTGTCAGTAAGTTTGAAACAAATGAGATTATAACCGGAGGATTATAGCAGGTAGCTGAAAATAAAACCACAGTATTCAAATGCCACAATGCCAATATGATTGACTACTCCTGACACTTCCAGTCAACTGGAAGGCCACTGAAGTCAATGGGTATCATTCTGTTGATGTACAGTAAAACTCCAATTGTCCGACATCCAGTGGTCCGGCACCAACTGGAACCCGGAAATGCTCCAGCCAGCCAGACAACTGGAGCTGCTCCACACCGCTTCCCCAAGTCTGCTGCTGCCGCTGCTGAAACTGACCAGTGGTGGACTTGTGGAAAAGGCGCAGAGAAGAGCAGCTGGGGTGCTGCCCGGTTGGTCCCACAGTACTGCCCCTCACCCACCTGCTCGGTACCCAACAGCACCCCAGCTGCTCTGCCCCGCTGCTTCCCCAAGTCGCCGCTGCCGCTTGCAGCCCCAGCTGGCCTGTCGCCGGCAGCTGCGTGGGGCTTCCCCCTCCCCTCCAGATCCTTCATAGCCCCCCTTCCGGAGTACCTCCTGATACTCCGGCATATCCGATAATCCGGCACCCCATGGGTCCCAAAGGTGCCAGATTATCGGAAGTTTACCTTAACAGGTTTTGATTCAGGCCTGAAATGTACATATCTTCTCATCCATTTCTCCCCTCTTCACATCCAGATTGAGAGTTCCCTTCATTTCTCTGAACAAAGCTATCTTCCATTCCCCTGTCCCCTAGGACTCCACTTTACCTGCATTCTCAGACTGCTTAAGCCACCTTCCCTCCCCAAAACAGTGCATGAAAGTCTGGCTCAACATCAATAAAATTAAAAGAGCTTCCAGTGTAGCTGTTGCAACAGGCAGAAGCAAATCTTTCTGAGTCTATTAGTACTAATGGAAAGGCAGTGGATTGAAAATGGGCTCAGGAACTCTAGGGCCATTAGCGTAATTATTGGCAGTGAAAAATAAACACAGCTAAACATAAGGAAAAATTTACTTTTATTCATTTAAGCTGTGCATAGGGAAGAGAGAAAAAAGCAACTGTTCCATGCAAATCATTTACAAACCAAATAGAATATAATGCATGATAATAATACTAATACTAAAAAAAACTTCAGATGTTCAGACCACACAAGAACTCAGGAAATCTGCTAACAGCACATTTTCAGCAACAAATCTTGCCCTGGGAGAATCTGCTACTGCAAAAATTAAATGTTTACCAATCTCCTGAACCAGTGCTTTTACGCTATTTGTGGGGTATTTGTGAGGATGTTACCAATTAGAATTGTAACTATTCAGTCTGCAAATATTAACCAACTATGGCAGAGAAATGTTTGAAAGCAGGAAATCACCTATTACTTCAGTTTCCTTCAAATACTTAACATTTTCCTTTGGGGAAGTAACTTGTGTTTTATCATAATAATTTCTATTTGCTTCTGGAGCATGAGCCATACTCTTCAATTATTTTTAGTTGATTGTGTAATTATGAGAGAAAATGGGTTTTGGTTAGTCTGCATTTGGTTAGATGAGAGAGTTTTTATTTTTGTTTGTTTGTTTTTATAATAAAAATTTAATCTTACCTTCAGGAGAAGAACTTGGTTTTTGAGAATATGCAGAGCTTATTTTACTCTTCTTGCTGCTATCACTGTTGACAGACAAGCTGGACTGAATTTTTCTGTGCATTTTTTGTGAAACAGGAGCTGAACATTTTCTATTATCTGTAGTTACATGTTTGACCCCGTTGTGAATTCCATTTCCATTACTCAAACCTGCATGACCATTCTGTATCTTGCCAGTTTCTTCCTCGCTTTTTTCCAACGCTGAAGTATTTGGCTGAGGCAAGCGCTGAGGTTGTGCTTAAAATGAAAAAGAGAGAGTTAACACAATTTGTCAATTAGTATCTGAAGAGACTGAAATCTGACAGGAAACATATCTTTTTATTGCCTTTATTTACTGATCAGAGAGAAACTGGAAGAATGTAAGAATGAAAAAAAAACTCTAGACTAAAAATTATGGAGATTAGTGAAATTTAAACATTTGTAAAATGTCAAAAATATGAGACACTTACAAAGTCACAGAATAAGAATTGCCCTGAATAAGTTTATAATTCAGAAAGTTAGAGGAAGAGAGCAGGAACGACAGAGGAAAACAAAGAAGACTAGTGGAGAAAGAGCGAAATGGGGAGTAGGGATGTAAAGGACTAGTAAACTATCCGATAAGCAAATGCTTATCGGATAGTCTACAGGCTACTCGATAGTTGCCCCCTCCCCCCTTTTCTGCCTCTATCAGAAAAAGGAGCTGGGAGTCCACAGCTGACCCCGGGCTCCACCGGGCACTGTTGCTTTGAAATGCTGCAAGGAGCCTTACACCAGGCTCCGCACAGCGTTTCAAAGTTGTAACATCGCATGGAGCCCAGGGTCAGTCCCCCAGCAGACCCAGGGTCCACGCAGAACTTTCACCTTTGAAGTGTAGCAACAGCATTTTGCTAACTTCGGAGGCGCCCTACCAACTATTCGATTACTAAATTACTCACAATTAAACATCCCTAATGGAGAGAGAGGGAGCGAGAAAATCAAGGAGCAGAAAGGTAAAGAACAGAAGTTAGAATGTGGTAACAGTAAAAAGGATGCGGGAAGATAATAGGGCAAATGAGACAGAACAGGAAGGGAAGGAAAGCATGGGAATGAACCTACAAAAGCATGTCAGTACAGAAGTGAAATTGGAGGAAGGCAGCACACTTAGGCTGACAAAAATATTCCACATGACAAAGGGGAGCCAGATAGTCACAGCAAGACCATTCCTCAGCCATGCAGGAAAACAAGGAGGACCTTACTACTGAGCTAAGGCCACATCATCTCCACCTCGCTGGCAATCAATCCTCCACTAGTAAAGACCTACTAAATCAAAAGTTGAGGGCACTCCCATCACAACAGCGAGGAGTAAGGGAAGTTGACAGAAGCATTTCCCCTGTTAACCTCTTGGTGTGGGGCCACCTCAGAAAACTGATACATTGACTCCAGCTATACAATTCATGTAACTGGAATGTATATCTTGCACCCGTTTTCTCAGCCAGCGTAAACCTGGCCTAAATAGAAAATTTGAGCTTAAACATGTGAAGGCCAATGTTTCCTCAGGAAGAACTATGACACAGGCTTTGGAGAGTAGGACAGTTGGCTCAACTAACTGGTCCAAATTTTCAAAAACAACGTACTAACTGATTTGTGTGGTAACCAAAAATCCATGCAAAAATCAGATCCTACCAACTCAAAAATCACAATTTAAAAATGTTTATGATGGAGCAATTCAAATTCTAACCACAATAAAATGAAACACTTCACAGAACAGTTGCCTAAACAGTGTTCAGGACATATTAATCCTAGTTAACAATGCTCTGATTAAGATTATACAAATGCTTCTGTTACACATTTCTATTAATAAGGTGTTATTACCACTGAATAAAAATTATCTCTGGGCTAAAACTTGACCTCCAGTATCTCAATATAGGAAGAAATCTTTCTGAATATCATCTATTGTTTTTCATTTATGTATAGAATCAAGCTTTTGCGCTTACACAGAGCCCTTCTTCAGATAAAAGAGAAGGATCATCTTTCTCTTTCTCCTCCTTCACCTCCAGAATCTGCCTGATGGTGGTGTTGCCAGGCCTTTATTATACTAACTCTGGTCTTCCTCCTGGTGTTGCCTCAATGGAGAGGAGGTAGGCATGGAGGCGATTAGGGCTCAATTATTCATCACTCTGCTTTTGTTCATTCGCTAATTCTTCCACTAATAGCTTTGCTAAGTGCACCAGCTTGAAACTGACCTGATTCCTGACCATTTCACTGCTGCCTGCAAATGTGGAATAGATATATCAAAACTGACTTGTGTTTTGAAGTTTGGCAGATCTAGGAACAATATCACAAGCAGAGGCTGCCTTCTCTACAGATTCGGAAGAGCACTGTTACACATTCTGTTAACACTGGAAACTTGTCTTCATAAAACGTGAAAGGCCTACAAACAATTTTTAGGGAAAGTAAAACTTGAAAGAACGCATCTTGAAACAGTACTAAATAGGAAATTTCGAATATACTGCAGTGAACAATCTACGTAGGTGAAATTTATATGATAGTTGTGGCAGGATCAGACCCACTCCTGGGTCCCAGACTCCTGCTCTGTCCACAACCTCGCAGTCTCACTTGCCTTTTCCAGCATTCTGGAAACAGGTGCTGGGGCAGACGCCCTGGTCAGCCTGGGCTGAGTAACCAGTCCTCCTCAGTCACTGGCTGGGATCTCAGGCCGCTTGGGGAAGGGAGCCCAAACACTCCTTACTCTATTCTGGCAGTTTTCCCCTTCTCTCTTTCCTTATCAGCTCACTTCCCTCTGGCTCCTCCAAACTCCTCTTCCACTCTTCTCCTGCCCTCCCCCACAGGGAAGGTTTTTAAAGCAGTCCCCTTGGCAGTCTGAAGTCAGCTCACCTGGACCTTAACTGATTTATAGCAGCCTGTTTCAGCTGCCCCTGATTAACCAGGGCTGTTGCAGTGTTTCAGAGCTGCCTTTCTCCCCTTCCAACAAGCCCTTTAACCTGCCCTGTCACATAGTAAAAGAACTGTACACATATATGGCTAAGATCATCCAACAGTTTCAAACCACTTCCCAATAATATTAGCTTCATTTTGCAAATGGGGGAACTGAGGCACACTCTAGTTGCTCTAACCAGTATGTCCCTATGGCTCTCCATCGCTAATATCTATAATTAGGAAAATTGAAGTAATCCTTTCCACATCTCAGAGAAAAATGAAGTTGCTTTGCCCACTTAAATTTCTGCTGAAAAGTACTCTACTTAGGATGCCATGCCACCAAGCATTACAGCAGCACCAAGGCTTAGAGTTGCTGAGGGAGCAAGTAACCTTCCTCAAGAGATGAAAACAAGAAAAGATAGCAAGAATTGTGTGTGTCTAGACACAAAATTACTAAAATTGACAGTCATGACCTTTTCCTAGCCAGCTAAATTGGTGGTGGTGGCTTACAATTGTTTGTGCATGTTTGGAGCTTTATTACAATTCAATAACTTGACAAATTATCCAATCTTCAATCTTCAAAATGATGTCGGTTTCTGTCAATTTGTGGGTGAATGGGAAGTCTAGGGGAAACGAAGCTATACTCAGTTATTTGTTTTAGATTCATTTTATTATTATTTTTACTAAGGAATTTTTTTTAATAATTCTGTTCCCAAAGTACTCTTACTTCAGTCTTTTAGCATTAACATACAATTTTTTAGCTGACTGACTTTACAGTAGTCACATATGATATGTAGGTCAAATCTGAATAAAACCCCCAAATGTATTAGTTATCTCAATTTAAATTTATTTTAACTTTATTGATAATTTTTCACCAGGGAGACTTGAATCTTATGGTTAAAATACACTTGAAACCAATTAGGAACCATATGACTGTATTCTAGCATAAAGAACAAAAGCACTTGACAGTTCTAAGATTAAGTCACAATCATTTGGTTTAAAGCAGAAATATTTTTACCTTATTTTTTAAAGGTTGTGTATATCTTTTTTATGAGTAATGTGGGAAATACACAATGCTTCTTAAAACACAGCGATACCCAGGGACCCTCACTCTCCCTTTAATGATCCACTGCTCTCATTCAGCTGTCTTTCTTTTTTCAAATCTTTACATATGTGACAGCTCTCAAAAGTAGACCATAGACCATCTGGCATTTTCAGAGGTGTAACTTGTGCAAATTCAGCTCTACTGGGAACACAATGCTATCTTCTGCCTGCGTTATAAAAGATACAATAGAATGTAGAACTTATGAGTTGTTTTGAATTATTCATTTTTTGCCTGTATATTCAAGAAATTTTACAAACTCTGCATTTTGTACTACATAATCACATGCGTTAAAGGTACAAAGAAACTTTTTGACACCTCTTTTCTACAGAAAGATGGCATTTTGTTTGATATGTGAACATTCAGCGTCTGTTATATCATTCTAAACAGGCCGTGTGCCGCTACAAAAGACCTCATTTTACACTCTATGTATGAGCAAAAATTTTATTCTTGATATTCAGTAACTAATGTAATGCACATCAAAATTTCAAATACCATGTGCATGGACATTCTGCATCTTAAAATGAGAATGGCACTGGTTACCTAATATATGTTGAAGACATTTAAAAAAATCTTTACTTGAACAACACAGAAATATTATAATTTTAAATATCTACAATGAATAGTTTCAAATGTCCTAAGAAATACCATGCTTTTTAGGTTAAAATGTTTTCAATGTGTAGCAAAACCAGTAAATTTAGATCAATATTTTATACAGTGCTAACACTAGTGAATTTTCAATAAGAATGATAAATATTGGATTAATGATTCAATAGAGTAAATCTCTTGATAGAAAACTAGCAGATAATATAGCTAGTAATAACTATACATGAATCTGCTGCCTGTGAAAAAGCAATAAAAAGACAATATATTGCTATAACATATAATCTATTAGTGTGTTTCATGGCTGCCCCGTCTCCGTACAAAGTGGGCCTTAGCACAGTAACTGATGTTATTTAAACAACTTTATATAATAAATTTAATTGTAAGATGAATAAATGGTAACAAAATATTCCAATATTTTAACATTTACTAAGCTTTTGATAATTTTGAAGTGATTATGTGCACTTTATTCATATTTTGAATGCAAGCCAGTTGTCAAGTTCCCAAAAAAGGCTTACTTGCATATACATATAGAGTACATATCCCTATACAAATTTCACTGTATAAGAAGGTGACTTTTTTGTAGTGATTTGCAAAGATTTAGAAAGTTACAATATCTGTATTGTACCTGTGACTAAATATTGATCTTTAAAGGGGAAAATTTATGCAAGCAGGGAACTCTCTTTTTAACATAAAAAAATCAGTATAAAGAAATCTGGAATTTTACACAATTTTTTTAACTAACATATATACAGAGTACAAGAAATTCATCAGAGTTGAACTTAGTCAAATGACAATATCAGAAAGTAGGAAACCTGAGATTGCTAATTAGCAGTCTACTTACACTGCAAAAGCAACTCAAAAGGCTGGCAACACACTTGAATATGGAGTTTACCAAGCAGCCAAGGTAAGGAAAAGCGTCCTCCTATTTATTACCTAAATCATCAGATTATTATCAAAACAGAAGATTCAACACCTTGGAGTGATTCAGGATATAACATCACAATACTCAGAGCATAATTTTTGGAATAATGTCAAAAATATGGAAGTTGGATTCACTGAAAGATTTGATTTTCAGCAAAAATTTTTAATAAAGAAAAATGCTGTCTTTCAGAAGGTACTGAAAAATATGAAGTACTGTTGCAATTTAAACATGTACTTGCCACTTGCTTTTATCTCAAAGACTTTAAATACAGCAAGTGGAGCGATCATCTTTTAGGCGATAAGGCGGCCCTGATTTGGTCTAGTAAACATCAAAGGATTGGTTCTCCACTGCTTTTTATTTTGTGCAGTCACTTCAGCAGAATCGTGACTGTTTGCAAGTACTCTGCATAGGCTGGCATGAGGAGACAAATGACAAAGCAATGAAAAAAGTCAGACTCCTAGTAGTTTCTAGTTAGCCTATTACAAACCTGGTCTTGAGAAAAATCACATTGAAACCAACTAACCCTGGGTTATTAAAAATAAAAAAATCCCACAACTGTCTCTACTTAAAGTAAAAATAAGATGACTGGATAATTGATTCTAGAAATGAAAATCCTGATGTAAACGGCAACACTTCAAAATGACTGTTGCACAAAAGCTTATATTTTAAAAATTACAAATTGAATGTGTTCATACCTTCCATAAGCTTTTAGTAAAGCTTGTAGGACTCAAAGACCTCAATAGTTTCCCTTGCTTCCTCCCCTCCCCCACCTTTCAAACTAAAATCCTGACTAGCCTCTACATGGATCTTCAAACTACTTCAATAGGTAGCTCTGCATAGCTATCTAGAATATTAACATTCAGATTACAAGATGTACTCTTTGAGAGTCAACCTGTGAAGTGGCTTTTGTCAGCAATTATTTTTGAATATTTTCTAGGAAATAAATAGCATATACTGCACCTTTTGTATCACAGAAAGCATACATTAACTAAATAACAAGGTACCATCAAGGTAGAATCTATCTTTTAAAATCAATTTTTCACACTGAATTTTTTATACCATGCTGACTTTACAAGGAAAACAAAGTACCAACTAACAGCATCAACCATCTTTTTCAGAAATGTCTTTATGTTTTACAAGAAGCATCTTTAAAATGAATACAATATATTACTATGAAACAGAATTCCTTTGTAAAGAAAATACTTTGGTGAAATTGCTGGTAGAAGACCCACACTGAGAACAGTTTGTTAGAACATGTCAAAAAACACACCTGCAGAACAGAATAGGAGGGGGGAAATAAGTTTTGTAACAACAATTTTAAATCTAGGGAGATGCAGTCCAGTCTTTAGTAACTGTGCACAAGTTTGAGAAGTGAAAAGGTATCACAAACCTGTCCCCATCAGGCTGGATAAAAGATTTTTAAAAGTTAAGATTTTTAATGTAAATAAAATACATTTTTCTTTTAAAAAATAAACCTACTTATGATTAAATTTAAAGGTTATTATAAGAATATAAGAACATTAGAATGGCTATATTGAGTCAAATCAAAGGTCCATCCAGCCCAGTATCCTGTCGTCCGACCATGGCCAATCCCAGAGGGAGTGAACTGAACAGATAACGATCACGCTATCTCTCTCCTGCCATCCATCGCCATCCTCTGACAAACAGAGGCTAGGGACACCATTCCTTACCCATCCTGGCTAATAGCTAGGGCTCGACAAATCATTGAATCTACTCGCCCGCGGCAAGTAGATTTTAGCCGGTTGCCCCGTTCACCAGCAGCGCGTGCATGCGCAATGCTGGTCTTGCATATGCGCAGTGCGGAGCTGGCGAGCAGATTTCACCACTGTTTGTCAAGCTCTGCTAACAGCCATTAATGGACTTAACCTCCATGAATTTATCTAGTTCTCTTTTAAACCCTGTTATAGTCCTAGCCTTCACAACCTCCTCAGGCAAGGAGTTCCACAGGTTAACTTCCTTTTATTTGTTTTAAACCTGCTGCCCATTCATTTAATTTGGTGGCCCCTAGTTTTTATATTACGGGAACAAGTACATAACTTTTCCTTATTCACTTTCTCCACACCACTCATGATTTTATATACCTCTATCATATCCCCTCTTAGTCTCCTCTTTTCCAAGATGAAAAGTCCTACTCTCTTTAATCTCTCCTCATATGGGACCTGTTCCAAACCCGTAATCAGTTTAGTTGCCCTTCCCTGAACCTTTTCTAATGCTAGAGTATCTTATTTGAGATGAGGAGACCACATCTGTACGCAGTATTCAGGATGTGGGAGTGCCATGGATTTATATAAGGGCAATAAAATATTCTCCATCTTATTCTCTATCCCTTTTTTAATGATTCCTAATATCTTGTTTGCTTTTTTGATTGCCATTGCACACTGCATGGACGTCTTCAGAGAACTATCCACGATGACTCCAAGATCTCTTTCCTGATCAGCTGCAGCTAAATTAGCCCCATCATATTGCATGTATAGTTGGGATTATACTTTCCAATGTGCATTACTTTACATTTATCCACATTAAATTTCATTGGCCATTTTCATTGCCCAATCACTTAGTTTGGTGAGATCTTTTTGAAGTTCTTCGTAGTCTGCTTTGGTTTTAACTATCTTGAGCAGTTTAGTATCGTCTGCAAACTTTGCCACCTCACTGTTTACCCCTTTCTCCAGATCATTTATGAATAAGTTGAATAGCACTGGTCCTAAGACTGACCCTTGGGGAACATTACTAGTTACCCCTCTCTATTCTGAAAATTTACCACTTATTCCTATCCTTTGTTTCCTGTCTTTTAACTAGTTTTCAATCCATAAAAAGATCTTCCCTCTTATCCCATGATAACTTAATTTACACCTTTGGTGAGGGACCTTGTCAAAGGCTTTCTGGAAATCTAAGTATGCTATGTCTATTGGATCCCCCTTGTCCACATGTTTTTAACCCCTTTAAAGAACTCTAACAGATTAGTAAGACATCTCCCTTTAAAGAAACCATGCTGACTTCTGCCCAACAAATTATGTTCTTCTATGTGTCTGACAATTTTATTCTTTACTATTGTTTCCACTAATTTGCCAGGTACTGATGTTAGACTTACAGATCTGTAATTGCTGGGATCACCTCTAGAACCCTTTTTAAATATTGGTGTTACAGTAGCTGTCTTCCAGTCGTTGGGTACAGAAACTGATTTAAAGGATAAGTGACAAGCCATATTTAACAGTTCTGCAATTTCAGATTTGAGTACTTTCAGAACTCTTGGGTGTATGTCATCTGGCCCTGGTGACTTGTTACTGTTAAGTTTATCAATTAATTCCAAAACCTCCTCTAATGACACTTTAATCTGTGACAATTCCTCAAATGTGTCACCTACAAAGGATGGGTCAGATTTCTGAATCTCCCTAACATCCTCAGCCATGAAGACTGAAGCAAAGAATTAATTTAGTTTCTCCATAATGAGTTTATCGCCTTTAAGTGCTCCTTTTGTATCTTGATCATCCAGAGGGCCCATTGGCTGTTTAGCAGGCTTCCTGCTTTTGATGTACTTAAACATTTTGTTATTACCTTTTGAGTTTTTGGCTAGCTGTTATTCAAACACCGTTTTGGCTTTTCTTACTACATTTTTACACTTAACTTGGCAGTGTTTATGCTCCTCTCTATTTTCCCCACTAGGATTTGACTTCCAATTTAAAATATGCCTTTTTATCTCTAACTGCTTATTTTACATGGTTGTTAAGTCACGGCAGCTCTTTTTCAGTTTTTACTGTGTTTTTTAATTTGGGCCTCTATTATGGTGCTTTTGAAAAGTGTCCATACAGCTTGCAGGCATTTTACTTTAGTCACTGTACCTTTTAATTTCTGTTTAACTAACCTTCTCATTTTTGCGTAGTTCCCCTTTCTGAAATTAAGTGCCATAGTGCTGGGCTGCTGAGGTGTTCTTCCCACTACAGGAATGTTAAATGTTATTATAATCTATTTAAACAATTTAAATTAAATATAAAAAACATCAAGCAGTACAAATGCTCACTGTAGAAATTTTAAAGCAAGTCATATCCGTGAACTGGAGGAAATCACGGGCTAAGCATCCAGAATCAGTCTGTTGAAGTTCTAAACCAGCTTTTGATAGAAGTATTCTCTTTTGTAGGTGAAGCAAGACTGCAATTCAGTTTATTCAACTAGTACAGTTCAATGACTAATTCAAAGTTGAGAAACTAACAGAGTTGAAAAATAAAAAGCTTGTTTTCCTCTTCCAATCTATGAATAAAAACTAGGTGCAAGAGGATGAGATCTACTAGTTCGAAATTTTTGATAGACATGGTGACCAGAACAAATCCATACAATTTATTAACTACAGATAATGCTTTGCTCATTTAATAAATCAGTTTGCTTCATATGTAAAACATGTTTGGATAAAAACTTGATTTCCCTCCTTATATCTAGCACATTTAAAGTAGTCTAATTTAGCTCGGGGGTTAGCAACCTTTCAGAAGTGGCATGCCAAGGTTTAACTTATTCAAGGCTCTATGTGCTGCGAGGAAGAAGGCGGGGGGAGCAGGGGCAGGATAGGCATGGTGACTATATTTTTTGAAACAGCTGCAGCTCGGGAGGACAGTTCAATTTAATTTATTAAGCATTTTATCTTTCTCATATTAGTTTATCAAATTTCCTTTTAAATAAAGTAAAATACTATGTCCAACACAAAAGGTTTCAATGTTGTCTTTATTTATGTCAGGGCTGGGGAACCTTTTTTGGGTCAGAGGTCACTGACCACAGAAAAATCAGTTGGGGAAAAGCAGAACCCCCCCCCCCCCCCCAAAAAACCACACACCTCCAAAAAACCCCATCCCTCACTGATGTGGCTCCCAATGGGGACACCTCACTCCTCAGATGCTCCAGCCTCACAGAGTGAGAAACGGACCAAGGTTCATGGTTTCCCATAGGCCAGATTTACTTTATAGGGGTGCCACATTTATTTTATGGACCACCTTAGGCTCTGGGGTAGGGACAAAAATTAGGGCTACAGTGTGAGATATAGGGCTACCAGTGAGTGAGACAGGGCTGGGGGGTACAGGATCTGAGAGGGAGGTAGCGTGCAGAAGCAGGCTGGGAGTAGGGTGTCTGGCCAGGTGCAGGGAGCAGGGGCAAGGGAGAGTGCAATGTGTGGCCAGGAGGGAGGATGCAGGAGCAGGGTGGGGGAAGGTTTCTGGCCAGGCCAGTGGGAAGGATGCAGAAGCAGGATGGGTATAGGCAATCTGGCCAGGAGGGAGGGTGCAACAACTAGGGAGGGTGTCAGAGCAAGCTGGAGGTGCAAGGTCTTGGTGGGAGGGGGAGAGAGGGGAATGAGTGAGAATTAAGGTGTGAGAGTCTGGGTATGAGGCAGGATGCTTACCTGGCTTTATACCCCCTTGCAGCAACTGCCACGGCCACACGGTCCCTGGCTAGCCCTGGAGGAGCCGTTGCCACAACCACACAGTCCCGGTCGGCCCGGGAGCCGCTGTTGCCATGGCCACGTGGTCCTGGGCTTAGGTCAGAAGCACAACAGCTACACAGTCCTGGGACTGCTATGGAGGCCAAAAGCACTGCTATCATAGCCACGTAGTCTCGGGCCAGCCTCAGAGGCGATGCTTCCGTGGCCACATGATCCCAAGGCCAGCCCTGGAGGTGCTGCTGAGGAGCCTCAGCCGCAGTGCTGCCTCCTCCCACTGAAGTCTAACCTGCTCTAGGGAAGAGAGAGGGCTCTCGAACAGCTTCACGGAGATGGGGCAGGGCTGAGCTCCCACCCCACGTACCACTGAAAGTTGGTTCGCGTGCCACTTATGGCACACGTGCTATAGGTTACCGACCCCTGGTTTAGCTAATACATATTATTTTAAAATATCGTTTTGTACATTTTAATTTAATTCCAAATTCCACCCAAATGCAACTGGCCCAAATCTTGAATTAAAAAAACAAAAACCAACAAATCAGAAATTTGTTAGCCACCATTTTCTATCCTAAAAAACCCATAATATTAAGAATGCATTGCCACCGACATAATGTTAAATATTCCATTTGTGAATCCTCTTCCTTCAAGTGGAGTTTCAAATGTTGAAGGAGTAATCATTAAAGAATTGCCTATTCATTTTTTAAATAAAAAAATAGAAAGCTTTTGCAGAAATATTCTGTTCAGCATTTTTTTAAATTTGTCCATGTCTTAATATTCTAACCTTGGACTATTTTCCTGTCCTTTCATTACCTTCAATTAGCCAAATGGTTTCTCATTTCTTCTCAAATGCTCATCTTGCTATCATCATCCACATTTGTGTGATGTTTAGGTTAAATGGAACCAAGCTGGTACCTGAGATGAAAAACACCTTGGAAGCTCTCAACAGAGCACAAAGTAGATAGCAACCTCCAGAGCAGGAAAGAGCTTCGTGGTCATAGAACAGGAGTGGGAAACCTTTTTTGGGTCAGGGAGATGGTAGGGGGGGAGATCAGCTTCCCTAATAATGGGGAGAGTCCTGAGCCATGGGTGCCAGATCCAGGCAAGCCAAGGACTGCATCCGACCCCTGGGACTTAGGCTCCTGACCCCGACATAGAGTATCTCTGGCTTGCACGCAGCAGCAATTATCAATCCATTTATAAACACCCACCCACCCACACACAATTGCTACAAAACCCTAAATGGCCAAGCCTCAAGTTACTTTGCAATAAGAAACTGTCTTTCCTTCTCTGACCCACAATACTGTACAACTTTGTCAGAAATGCCAGACAGAAAGAACATTCTAGGTAGAAATGTGCTCACCTCTAGATTTTGCACTCTCTAGAACAGTGTTTCCCAATTGGTGCTCCGCGGAACCCTGGGGTTCCGCGGAGCACAACGAGGGGTTCCGTGAGGAGCCGGCGCTCCCCCGCCCCCTCTGAAAAAGAGAGAGAGAGCCGGCTAGCCAGCATGGAGCTGGTCCCGGCCCCGCGTGCGCATCCTCCCAGCCCGGCCCCAGAGCGTCTCTCCCCCGGACCCGTCCCTGCCGTGTGCGACCTTCCCTGAAGGTGAGCGCTGGCCCCGGGAGCGCCGCAGATTGGCCGCCCGCACTCTGGGGGGGGGGGGAGCCGGCCCCGGGCACGTGGGGAGGGGTGCTGGCCCTGGGCACGCGGCGATGGGGGGGGCGCCGGCCCCGGGCTCACGGCACTTGGGGGGGCCCCACCCCCGGGCACGCGGCAATGGGGGGCCCGCCCCGCCCCAAGGCGCGCAAGTGTCCCCGCCTTCTGGCGCCCGAATGGCCACACCCCCTGGCGCCCAGCAACCTCCAGTGGTTGGGGACCACTGCACCAAAGGGACAGGGGTGGAAGAGAGACAATTGCCAGGGGGCCAAACACAGACAATGAGGAAAAGGGCAGGAGGGGAGAGGAGGTGTCAGTGGGAGGGGGACAGGGTGATGCTGGGAGGGGAGAGGGTAAGAGCATTGGGGGCTAGAGGAGTGAGGGGAGGTGCTGGGAGAAGGCTTGAAAGAAGGGGTGGGCATGAGGAATGCTGGGTTGGAGCAAGTCATGTGAGAGGGCAGAGGGGCATGAGGGGAATGGGGGCAGAGGGTGGTGAGGGGTGGGCATCAGGGAAAAATGGAGCAAAGGGGGCAGAGGAAGTGAGGGAAGGGGAAGGCACCAGGAGGGTGCAGGGGTAAGAGAAGGTGCAGGTGCCAGGGGAGTCTGGGTAGACACCTGCCCAGTGGAGGGACCACCATCAGAGGAGAGACGCAGGGCAGGTTTGTAGAGGGAGGTGTTAGAAAAGGGTATGAGGAGGGGTAGCTCACATGATCAGAGTGGGGCTACTGGAGAAGTGGGCACAGGGAGGAAAGAATGGCTGGTGGAGGGAGGCAGGTTGCAGGAGGGCTGAGGACAGTGAGAAGAGCAGGAGTCAGGACAGCAGAGGAGGGTGAGGAGTCGGGGGGCAGTAGGCACTAGGGGAGCTGACATTGCATCAGAGGGAAAACGTAGAGGTTTAAAAATATTTATTAATAACTTGGGTGGCACATCCAAACAATCCACATGATCTCAATACTGGTGCACAACACAAAATTCATTTTGCTCATGTGAGGAAACTCTTAGGCTATGTCTACACTGGTTGTTTCTTGTGCAAGAACATCTTGCGCAAGTGTTCTTGTGCAAGAACACATCCACTTTTTCATGTGCGAGCTGTGCTTTTGCACAAGAGCATCTATGGCAGTGTGGACACTCTCTTGTCCAAGAAAGTGCCGATGGCCATTTTAGCCATAGGGCTTTCTTGCTCAAGAAATTCATGTTGCCTATCTACACTGGCTTCTTGCACAAGAATAGTTGCTCAAAAAGGAAAATGAAACAAGAGGAAAGCAAAGAGAGTAGGAACAACAAGCAGCACAAAGATACTTGATATTTTTAATTATTTAAACAGGATACCTGAGTTGAGGAGGCGGCAAAATAATGTAAGAAAATAGTGGCATCGTAGTTCTTGTGGAAGAAGCCCTGATTTCATACATGAGAACGTTAGTGTACTTGCGCAAGAACACACGGCCAGTGTAGACAGGCAGCAAATTTTTGCGCAAGAGCGGCCGCTTTGGCGCAAGATCGTGCCAGTGTAGACACAGCCAAGGGGAAGGAGGAAGGCAGGGGCAGGGAATCAGCACTGGCTCAGCATGTCTACATGGTTTGGGGGAAGGTGCAGGGAAATTGAGCTCAGCTGGGTTGCAGAGTGGGGAGGTCTGGGGAGCTGGGCTGGGTGGTGGGGTGGGATGGGGTGTGTGTGTGTGGAGCTCAGAGCTCAGTTTGACTGCAGGAGGAGGGAGGTGCCCGGAACTGGGGCTAGACTCAAGGGGAGGGAGAGACAGGGAATCGGCTCTTGGCTCAGCAGTGTTGCGCGGCTTGGAGGAGGTGCAGGGAAACGGGGATCAGCTGTGCTGTGGGGGACGCATGCAGTGAACCAGTGCAGGGCTCAGCTGGGCTGAGGTGGATGGGGGAGGGCATACAGAACAGACGGGCAGCTCAGCTGGGCTGTGAGGGGCTGCAGGGAACTGGTGCTGCACTCCCTTGGATTGGGAGGGATGGTTTTGGGGGAAGTGCAGGGAACCAGCAGGGGTGGGCAGCTTAGTTCGGTTGCAGGGGATAGAGGTGCAAAGAAGCCTAGTGGGGAAGGAGGTGGGGGACCAGGAGCCCTGAAATGACCTCCACTGGTCCAAAAATTCCTCATCTGGGAACAGTCAGGTCTAGAGGGGGCCAGATCAGGGAGGTCCAACTCCTACCCAAGTCCCCTCCTCGCACCCTCCCTCATAGTCAGACACCCTACATCCAGCCTGCTTCTGCACCCTACCTATCTGGTCTGCACCCTACCAAGACCTTGTTCCCTTCCGCCCCCCAGCTCCCTCCCAGATCCTGCACCCCATCCCTATCCCGCTCCTTGGCAGCCCTGCTATCCACCCTAGCACCGCCCTGGCCCCAGCACCTTGCCTCACACTCCAGGACTCAGCACCACCCTGGCCCTGGCCCCAGCCCCAGCAGCCTGCCATCCACGCTAGCACCCAGCAGCGCCCTATTCCTTGTCCCAGCACCCTGCCAGTCACCCTAGTGCCCAGCAGGACCATGTCCCTGACCCCAGCACCCTGCCACCTGCCTGTCCCAGCACCTTGCCCCCAGCACCCTGCCACCTGAGCCAGCATCCTTCCACCCAGCAGCACCCTCTCCCCAACACCCACTAGCACTCTGTCCCCTACCCCCACCAGCACATTTGGGAACACATTAGTGAGGCTTGGGGGTTTTTGGAGGAGCTTTTTTTTTTTTTTTTGCATCTCACTTCTGTGGCCCCAACTGACTTTTCTGTGGGTCAGTGACCTTTGACTCAAAACAGGTTCCTCACCCCTCTCACATATAAAGACAATGCTAAAACCTTTTGAGTTTGACATAATATTTTATTTAAAAATGAAGCCTGGCCAACAAGCCCCCAATTGGGACCAAACCCCCATTTCACTGCAACATCATAACACTCCTGCACCACCTGACCCCAAATCTGAGCCTATCATACACTGGAGCCCCCGTCCTGAGCCTCTTACATCCCCACACTCCTGCATCCCCACATCCTCAGTCTTCTGCCACAACATTCCTCCACCATCCACACATCACAAATCTGTGTCCTGAGCCCATCATACTCACAACCTTATTGCCCTGAGTCCCTCACATATCCAGCCCAAACTCCTGCACCCTCATATCGACAAGCCCTGGCTTGCTCAGCACCCCAACCTTCCACCTGAACCCAACACTCCCCAGCCTAGAGCCCCCTCCCTGAGTCAACAGCCCTTTCTCCTGCATCCAAATTCCCTCCCAGAGCTTGTACTTCTCACCCCTTCCCACACCCAAATCCCTCATTCCCACCCCACATCTCACTCACTAGGTTGAGACAAGTATAAGGGCTGGATATAGCAAGTGATGGAGAGGAGGGGAACAGAGCGGATGAGGCCTCACAGAAAGGAGATGGGGGGGGGGGTCTTGGGTCATGAATTGGTGGGTCCCTCTCTCCTCCCCTACCCCCCCCCCTTTTTTTTGCTTGACAAACCTAGGGGTTCCTTGAAATTTTGAAAAGCTGAAAAGGGTTCCTCAGCCAAATAAAATTGGGAAACACTGCTCTAGAAATAAAGCTAAGTGAGATGCTATGCATAATTAAAACATCTTTGTACTAGGTATGTTAAAATATGTGTATTCAGTGGTTACAAGTTTATACACGGGAGGGAGGTGGATCCTCAGAGCCATCTGCCCTCTCCTTCCCCCATGCTACTGCTGCCTTAACAGGCCGGCTTAACAGACCCGCCTGCCCCTCTCCTCAGCTCCACTATTGCCTCTGATATGCCTCTGTGTCTTTGGCACAGCTAGAATGATAATTACAGTTATCACATAATTAGTATATATTACTACTCAAGGTTATACCACCACATATGCACACAATGATGTACAATGAAATTTAGACATACTAACCACGTAGTTAGAACCATTTTGATATTGCCTGCTATTCTACCTCAAGGTTCTCAAAACCGTAACAAGTGTTTAACAGAGGACACCAAAGATAGGATTCTGGCTGTTGTTTGTCCCCTACAGGATAAACAAAACAAGACTAATAACCCAACCTGAAGAGAAAAGAAAAATTTCTCATTCTCATCAGTTATTCCATCAGCTAGATCCTGTACGAAAGCCACCTTACAAGCACACGTGCACATGTGCATAAACACACACACACACACACACACACACAAAATAAAAAATTGGAAAATAGTCCTTGCAAAGGATGGATATGGCTAACTGCAAAGATAATAAAGGCAGGCTAATGCCACACTACAAGGTAGTCAGTATTATCCCTGCTCCTGCATTCACCCTTCTAGAAATGATTCTAGGGTCAGGCTTATTCACAGCGCTACTTACATATTTAAATTTCATATGACTGGATCTTCACATACAGACATGTATGTATACTTTAAACACACACATGGAAAAATTTAGTAGCTTCTTTTAAATTTGTATTGCCCTGGACTTCTATGATTGTATTGTCATTACTTCTTATAGTGGACTCAATCTGCTAATGCTGTTTTTTATGTCAGTAGTACATATCAACAGTGTTACACTTTTTTTGGGGGGGAGGAGGGGGAATTTGGCCCAATGTTAGTTTCTCTCAGATCTCTCTATAATGCTATGTATTAGCCAGACTGAATGTCTCAAGACCTAACAACAAGATTCAGAAAGTGTTAAATAGTAAAAATAGGAAGAGTAAAGACAGAGAAAAGAAAATATCCTACAAGAGCAGGGGAAATGGAAGCAGAACATCAGTGCAAATTTAAAAAAGAAAAAAGAAAAGGAGCACATCCTTTGTTCTGTATTTCTGACACCTTTGCAGCACCTATTTTCTCCATCCTTGGACTCTCTTATGGTTGATGCTATGCTTCAATTTATACAAATTTTCACAGGACAGAGGAAAAAAGCAGCTAAAGCACAGCTGAAAGGAAAATGAAACAAGAGGAAAGCAAAGAGAGTAGGAACAACAAGCAGCACAAAGACACTTGATATTTTTAATTATTTAAACAGGATACCTGAGCTGAGGAGGCGGCAAAATAATGTAAGAAAATAGTGGCAGTGGAAATAGAAAAGTTAAGTTAGCAGTCAGCTTAACACTGCAAGAAGCTTGGGGGATAATAAATAGGTTATACTTAGAACAACATGGTCATTTACTGTCAAGCACAACTCTGCCTTCTTGCAGGGCTAGAGTATGACTCCAAATTGTCAAACTCAAAGTCAGACACAGTGACTGGAGGCCTGGGGCAGAGTTAGGGAAAGACGGAGAGGAGATACAAAATGCACTTTATGATGCTTACCATCTAGTCTTCCTCTCCTAGAAAGCTAGTGGCATTTTTTTTTAGATGGGAGGGTAGATAATTGGAGAGGGAGAAGGAAGTGACAACTGAAAGGGACAGGTGTCCTTAAGTCCCCTTCCCTCCCCCTTCCTCCAACAAAAGGACTTCCTAAGATGAAGAGCTAGAGAAGCAACATATACTTGTAAATATTATGCTGACTTATTGGGAGGAATTCACCTCCCCGTACACATCTAGTGAACACTTCGTCACAAACATTTGTCAGTGCAGACACTGTCTAAAGAACCTGGATTGGCCCCTCAAGTTCCAATGCAGCAAATATGCCTGGAGCCAAGACGGGGATAATAGTGGATCGCCATAGCAAAGAGCAGTACTAGGACTCCGGAGCAGCTTTGGGTTTTGGAACTATGCACAGCAATTCCAGGTAGGGATGTCAGAATACAAAGCAGCTCCCTAGGCAGTATTATGTCAAGTGAGTGAGAAAAGGGGGGAGGGGAGGAAGACTGTGTGAACACAGTTTTGGAGTTGGTGTCCACATAGTTTTTGAACTGACTTCCCTACAGCTGTTTCTAAACGGATACAATTGAGTACAAGTAATGCATTTAAATAAACTTTGGTTTCATGATGTTTCAAATGCTTTAAAATGTTATTTCTCAGCACTGAAAACATATGAAAAATAAATTATCTGAAATGTCTATGAATATTTATTTATTGAACATTAAACTGCAAGTACAATTTTGATTTGCTTTCAGATATACTGAATAGCAGATTGGTCTAGTTTTCTTACCTCTGATTTACTCTATTCTGCCATAGAAAATATAATGACCTAGAAAGAAATTCTCATTTGACTGTACTATTACAGTGTTCATCCATCCTAGCAATCCTTTTCTACGTAAGAGTCACTGCAAGAAAATGATACACAAAAAACTAACATTACCCTATTAAGCAAAACAGTTTTTGCCTATCCATTGTCATTTGCCCTATACAATACTGTAGAAAGTGGGATGACTGAGCAGGTCCTGTGAAGAGTGAACTAACTTCCTGTAGAAGTGACGCACTCAGTTTCCTGAGAGGAAGAAAAGCACAAGATGCTCAAAAGCAATGCCAAACAATTTAGGAAGCAGCACTGGTGTTTGAATAAAACAACTGGCAGCAAGGATATAGTACCAGTTAGATGTGAAATCAGTGTTGTGCAAGGGCAAAGCTCAAAAACAGGCAAAAACAAAAACACAAATTCACAGAGCAAGACGAATAGTAAAACATTCACTGACGAAGTAGGGCAGACAGCCATAATAGGATGAAATTACCCATACACCTTTTTTTTTTTCAGTGAGTTAAAATTCTGATCCTCCTTGCAGTTCATGGAACAAGATATAAATCTCTGTGAAATCATTATGCTCACACAATTTCAATACAGTTGAGGCCACCGACACTCACAAGTCCTTATCTTGTGGAATTAACTGAGTGACAGCAGACTACTGTTTTTTATCTTTCACATACTAAAGGACTACAGCAGTCTTGTTATAAAAAAATCATTTATCAATAAAAATGAGTTTTCATTATAAATTGAAGCTTTTTTTCTTTAATTTGTAAAACTAATATGAAGTTTATTTAGTGGCCCCCTCATGTTTAAAAATATTCCCAGTTAATGTCTCAAATCTGTTAATGTTCACCTTTTGAAAGATTCTCATTCAAGGGCTTCTTGTAAAGTGAACCTTTCTGTGGGAAAAAAAAACCCACCCTGGCAGGAGTGTGGTTAGAAGGCAACTGCTACAAGATTTGTATGTACTCTTTCCCATTTAAAAAAAAAAAAGCATCTGGTTTTCTGCTCTTTAAACTAGAATTATTTTGTCAACATAAAGTGCAGACACATTAGTGAAACCTTTATTACAGAAGTACTATTCGTGATACCATGGTAAGAATGTCAGAATTTCCATTACAAACCCCCTATTTAGAGTTTTATAACTCAGCTGTAAGATTTCACAGCCAAGGAACACAGTTTTAAGTAAAAGGGCTTAATTTTTTAGTCAAACTCCTGTTCCTGTACCTATCCAGTTCAAGTAGAGCTAAAAAAGAAGTTAAACACACTGTCTCTGACCTACTCAATGGGTCCCCAAGCTCCAGAGAACACCCTCTGTCCACAGCAGAGAAAGCAGACAGCCTTCCTCCCTACAGGTTATGAAATCCTCCATAGTCTGGACAAAAACACTTTAGTCATCACCAGTAACAGTTGCTCAATCAGGCCAAATGGATTGCCTCCTTCCCTTTGCCTTTAAAGGACTAAATACCTGCACCACACATCACAGCCTCCCTCCTTGCACTTCTACACCTCAATTATTAAGTTCTCACCCTCTTACTGCAACCACTGCCAGAGGTAGAGAGCTCCAGAGTAAGGCCTTCACAGCTTCTTGCCATTTTCTCATCTATAGTACTCAAGGTTCATTTACACTTCTGCCTTTTCAAGCCAATTTTAATTAATTCAAGCATTCTTTATTTTCCATGGAGCTATTAATGTAAATTCTTAAATTTTACCATTCTCCTCATGTCATCGCCCTTTGCCACAGGAATCCTGTCATTTTACCAACCTTTGTTTTCTACATGCCTCTGCTAACATGCTGAAGTGAACCCTACCTTAAATTGCTTATCATTCAACCTCTTCTCCTTCCAGCTCAGTACAGTAAACTTCCGATAATCCGGCACCTTTAGGATCCAGGGGGTGCCGGATTATCAGATATGCCGGACTATCAGAAGGGGGGGCTATGAGGGGTCTGGGGTGGGAGGGGATGCCACCCCAGACCCCTCATAGCCCCCCCTTACGATAGTCCGGCTCTGCCCCAGGCATCCCTGATTCAGCTGCTGCTGGTCAGTTTCAGCAGCAGCTGAATTGGGGATGCCTGCAATAGAGCAGCTGCGGTACTGCCCAGCTGGTCCCGTAGCGCTGCCCCTCGGGGCTCCGGGACCAACCCAGCAGCACCCCAGCTGCTCTTGGGGACCCCTGGGGCAGAGCAGCTGGAGTGCTGCCGGGTTGGTCCCGCAGCGCCAAAGGACGGTGCTGCGGGACCAACCCGGCAGGACCCCAGCTGCTCTGCCCCAGGGGTCCCCGATTCAGCCGCTGCTGAAACAGATCAGCGGCTGATTCCAGGAAGCCCGGAGGAGAATTGCTCTGCTCCCGGCTTCCCCGATTCAGCTGCTGGTCAGTTTCAGCAGCAGCTGAATGGGGGAAGCCTGTCCGGCTGCCCCAGCACTTCCGGGTTCCTGATGGTGCCGGACCATCAGGAGTCCCGGAGCACTGGATGCCGGACTAATGGAGTTTTACTGTACTACTATCTTTTGCTTCCCACCACTCTCTTCTTTGGTTTAATTCACTAAACTTTCAAATGTGCTCTTCAGTATCTTCTCTCCTAAAAATCCCTCTCCTCTCCTTCCTATATATACATTTTTGTAACAAGGGCTCATTCTCTCTTTTTATATACATAAAAAAATATATAAAGGAGAATGTTTGTATGTTTGTGCGCTAATAACTTGGACACTATAAGAGCTGCCGCAACCAAACTTTCCATAGGATAACCTTTCATCCAGGAGAAGGTTTTAAGGCACTGAGGGAGGGACGAGATGAGAGACCAATGCCTCTCCCCAGGGCTGCACGGAGCTTGGCAGTGCGGGGAGAAGCGGCTTCCGGGGGAAGCGGCAGGGACAGTCAGTCACTAAGGCCAGCGGAGGGACAAGGAAGCGGAGGGCAGGCTCAGGCACCAGCGGCAGGCATGCAGCTCCCTTCCCCCTCCCTCCCCACAGGCTCTTCAGTTGTATCAACTTTCCCAAGCAACGCCAGGTAATTCCAGGTTGAGCTTTTGGCTTTTTTAAAAAAACAAAAGGAATAAGTTTCTAGTTCTTATGTTTGTGGAGAAAGCCTCAAAAATATGAATCAAGTGTAAACAGGTGAAGAAGTGTCACCACCTGAATCTGCAGAGAGCCTGAATCTATAGCTATTAAAGATGCAACTAGCCTCCTCCACCCCACTCAGGGCCTCAGTCTCCACAACTCTGCAGGAACATAAATTTGTGTTTTTCCTAGATGACACAGAATTAATTTTGCTGAAGTCAGACACTTGATATTTTGCTTTCTGCCTTTCTCTTATGCCATGACCTACCTAAGCTGCCTCTTGCTCTGCAGATTTCCCAGAGAAGTTAATAGGATTATAAAGCATGCACCCTGCATTGAACCACAGAAGTGTTCAGAAGAGACTTGGGGAGCAACAACTGGTGCCCAGCTGTCAGCCAGGGAGAGAGAGATACAAATGGTGGCTGGCAACTTAGGACAGCGGTGCAGCAGATGAGGCCTCAGAGCTGGGGAATTTAAACAGTTAAAGTCACCCAGACAGACATGAGGACAAGGAAGTTCTAAACAAAGCTTCCTGGACAACAGGAGCCAAACCCTGGAGGGTGGAGCCAACTGCCTGAAGATCACAATGAACTGTACATTCTAGAAAATCATCATCTTAAAAACAGAATTTATGTCAGTGAACATGTTGACCTATGAGCCACCACTGGACATGTTTTCATGGAGACTGAGAAGACTGGAATGAAATATATTAGCAAGAGAATAAAGCAATGTTGTGGCAGAGTTTCAGGGCTGTTGCTGTACCTGGCCTCACTATGCTGTGGAATGCACAGGGCCCTGATTATAAAGAGAATGAGCCATCTTAGTAGTAGGACATCTCCATAGAAATAATTACCAAAATCTTTTGCCTCTAAGCTCCTCAAGGCTCACATTCTGCTCCCACTATCTTAAATTTTCCAACACTTTTCTGTATTCCAGGCTTCTGTCAGTGACACACTGTCCAATTGCAACTGTAAATTTTCTGTGGCCCAAGAACTATTGCCATTTGCTGTATTCTGAAAACCCAAACATAAAAAAAGAGTCAGTCCCATCCCTCCAAAAAACTGATACTGGCTTATATACTTATTTTTAAAAAGGGTTTTCCCCCCTTCTTCTATAAATTTTGAGCATTTTGAGTAGTGATATTAAAACAGATAAGAGTCAGGCTATAAAGATGCAGATTGATAACCTCCACTGAAAAACCTATATTTACCAACTTTATTATGAATTGTGGAAGGAGGGGCAAAGATATTTCATAAGAACACTGTAGTTACACATCAAAAAAAATCCAGGAAATGCTAAACAGTGAAATTATACAAAAATTGGAAATATGGACATCTACTTTAGATGTGATGGTGTAAACTAGGAATGTTAGATAGCAGGTAACAGAATAGTCGACTAACCACAAGAATTCAGTGGTTAGTTGACTATTCTATAGTCCCTGGGGGGGCACGGCTGGCAACCAGTGCACTCTGGCCCCACTCCTGGGGAGCTCCCTGCCACCCCATGCTGCTGCCTCTATATCAGAGGCAGCAGCATGGGTGCCAGGTGGGAACCAGTCCGCGAGGGTAGCTGGTTCCCTCACGGACCAGTTGCCTGCTGTCCCGCACTGCTTCCTCTGATACAGAGGCAGCAGCCCTTGTCTATGGAGGGTCTGAGCTCCCTGAGAACAGAGGCTGCTGCGGAGAGGGGGGCGGGCGTGGGGGTGAGGCTGTTGCAAAGCAGCCTCTGTCTGTGGTGGTTCAGACTATCCATGGACAGAGGTTGGTCCAGCAGCAGACCCTGTCAGCAAGGAGGTAGGAACCCCCCCCCCCCCCCCCATGGACAGGAGCTGCTGCCATGAAGCAGCCTCCACCCATGGACAGGACCAGGCTTGCCACGGACAGAGGCTGCTCTGTGGGATGCAGAATAGGCTGTCTGTAAGATGCGGAACAGCTGCCCACAGCAGCCTCCCCTTCCCCCTACCATGCTGCTGCTTCTGATCTCTGATAGGGGCAGCAACGTGGGGCGGGGGGAGGGACAGGGTACAACACCACAGAGTCAGTGCTGGGGGAACTGGCTTTTAAGTTGGCTCCCCCTAGCACTGGTTCCTGCTTCCCCCTTGCCTGTCTGATACATTTTAACATCCCTACTTCAGAGTCACTCATAAAGCCTTAATTAGGAACCCCAGTCATCACCATCTCCTAATACATAATGAAACTTCTATTCTATAGCAGATTCAGTGTTACTCTTCAGACCCTTAATCTATGGCAAACTGGTCCCAAATCATCTACTAATCACTAAACACTTTCTTTGGAAATTCAAGCAACATTAACATTAATGTAATGTATTCTGAAATATATAAATTTACAATATTTTCACATATCTCATTCTAGGTTTTTAAATTTATTTAATGACATCTTGCTAGAATTAAAGCTATTTTCTATATCTCAACAGCTAAAATATGGATTTTATTGATCAATATTTACAGATGACACAACGTAGTAAATTTTTTGGTAGGACCTGTAATTTTTTTCACAAATAATTTTCTCTTGTTCCCAATAAAGAGGGCTTTTTTTAAAATGGATTATGTCCAGGATTCTTTCAGAGATATATTTAAAACTAATTTATGAAACTAACCACAGAAAAACCTGGGCTGAGAAAATATATTTTGTATGCACAAACTGCAAAGGATCATTAGGTTCTGGGGAAAAAAATAGGTACCGTAATTTAGCAAATATAACCCATGGACAGTGAGCGCTCCCCCGCCCAGAGGCTGGTGGGTCCTGCTCCCCCGCCCCTTCCTGTGGCTGCAGAGGAACCTGTGGGATGAACGCTCCCCCATCCGGAGGCTAGAGACTGCACTAGAACCTGGGGTGGTGAGTGGCTAATCCTGCCCCCTTCCTCCCCCCCCCCCCCACCGTAAATATACCCTCAGCAAATATACCCCCAGCACAGAAAAGTCTTGTATACCCCGCGGGTTATATTCGTGCGTGGGGTATACAAGATTTTTTTTACTCAAACAGAAAAAAAACGTGGGGTATATTTGGGTGCGTGTTATATTCACTAAATTACGGTATCTCTTCAATATCTGAACTTCTTTATTATGTTAATGAAGATGGAGAAGTGATTTTATGGTCACTTATCAAAACTCAACTATCCAGAATTCCATTTCCATACAAAGTTTCAAAGGTCAGCTGATTTGAGTAACTTTTTTGAGAAAAAGTGATACTTAAATCCAATAAAATACTTCCAGTGTTTAAAATAAAGTAATTCAGAAATCACAAAAAAAAATTCACTCTAACTACCTGAAAAATTTACACACCAAACCCCCACTCAAGAGACCCCTTACACATACACACACCCTTCCACAGGAACCTAGTATTGAAATTTGTAAGGCCAAATGGAGACTATTAAGGGATAACAAGAACAAGAAAATATAGTTTAGACCATTTTGTAACCTGACCTATAATGCCCACTCTGAAGCAAACAATTGAAAACCAACACATAGTCCTCCCAAAGAGTAATGTAGCAGCTTATGTGAAATGCGACATATAACATATTTGCAAATTGAGTAAAAGTTGAGACACAGGACTGTATCTAATTTTTCTGTTGTAGCAATGCACATTCTGAGTTCAAGTCCAAGAACTGATGTACAGACAGGCTGGAGTTAACGTATTACTCAAATATTATAGCTTTTTAATTTATTAAAATCCCATTATTGTCTTAAAACCTTTTAAGGCTGTATTTTCCTGAAATTGAAAATAACTTCTCATATTAATGTAATTATACTGATAATAATTCTTAATAATTCTTAACCCGATAATGTATCTCTTTAAATTAGTCTTTTTAAACTTCAATTCTTATTAATATTTTTCTGAAGCAAATTCACTTATTAAACCTGAAACAGCTTCTAATATCTAATTCACTTTCACAATTTATGTTGTATACTGCTTGTATTTCAGTTGCCTTAGAAAATTAAAATGAAATAGTCAGCTTCACTTTTGCGTATATGCTGTTTCCAATCAATTTTACATGTGTCTTCTCTTGTATTAGCGCACCTCTGCAAAGCATGGATTGCAAACACTGGAGAGGAATGGTAAGTTATTCTGGTTGTTTTTTAAAATTCACTAGATTTTACAGAAGCATTTTTATGGGACTTGGTCTATAAAAAAAAAGAAGTTTATTTTTACATAGGCTAAATTTTAGCAAAATTTGATCCGATGCTATATTTCTAATGACAGTCAGATTTTGTTTTAAATATATTTCTTACGCTCCAGATGACTACAGATCATATCATACTTATAGAAATAGATTACTTGACTATTCATTAGCGACCTTAAACATTTCAAGTCCCTTTGATATCTGAAGATATAACAAATGTCTGCTTGTCTGCTCTACCGTGCCCACACAAATAGTTATCGACATTGTGCTACACCTAATATTTTGCTATTTTAAGTGGCCAGATTCTAAAGTTAGTTTACATAGCCTAGATCTTAAATGAGAAATCACAAAAACACACTACACCACTACAATCACAATGAACGTGAACATTACTAATTAAATAATCACTTGAAATTTCTAGTAAAAAGAACATTACAGCATTTGACACTAGTAAGCATGATATCATTAGTTTCTCAATATTCAGTGTTTCAACTTAAAAAAACAGGTGCTGGAATCAACACCTTACATGAAAACATTACTTTTTAAAATAAATATAAATTAAGTTCCAATTCTTCACTGTTTCTAGCTTTTCTTTACAGCCATGAAGTACTACACCTCAAGGCTCAGAAGACAAAAAGAACCCCAAATGTATTTTTAAAAAGTTTCATGATTTTCAAGCCAATCATGCTTTTGGGATCCTAACTTTTGAACACCTGAGATTGGAAAAATAAATATTACAATGAACCTGAGTCACAAAAAGTTGCACCTGATCAAGGCTGCTCAATATTCAAGGTTTTTGAAAAGCAAATGTTTTGGGTCAAGCTCATTTCTGTCCCAGTACACAAGGAGGGAACACTTTCAAAGGCACAAAGAGGAGCTGACTTTCCTGAAAGAGGAGCGGACATCAACTGTTCATAGACTACAAGCTCTAGACACTGTGGACATTACTAGAATATAAAATAAACGGTGTTCAGAGACCTTCTTTCCTCTGGATAGTTAGAATACATAGATTCACAGAAACTTTCATTGACTTGCCATGGGAGCTTGTTATCAAAACTCTATTCAATCTGCCCTGATACCTTTAACAAGTGTTGATGGTGAAAAGTCTCAGAGAGGTAGCCGTGTTAATCTGTATTTGCAAAAGCACTAAGGAGTCCTGCGGCACCCTGAGACTATAGATTTATTAGGGCAGAAACTTTTGTGGGTAAAATCCACTTCATCAGATGAATTGGAGTGGAGTTTGTTGTCTTTATAGCTATCCAGGCCTCTAAAGGAAAGAAGGTCACAGTGGAAGTGGCTCATTCATAGTATTTGATGTGGAGATACGAATATAAAAAAGAGGGAAAATTGCCTTTGTAGTGCGCTAACCAATTAAAAACCTTACTCAATCCTAAATTGATAGTTTTGAATTTGCAAATGAATGCCAGATCATCTGAAGTGGGATTGCAGTTCATTTGCAAATTCAGTACTATCAGTTTAGAACTGAATAAGAATTTTAACTGGTTAACACACTACAAAGGCAATTTTCCCTCTTTTGATATTCCCATCTCCACATCAAATGATGTGAATAAGCCACTTCCACTCAGACTTGATTAGCCTCATTCACACAAGTACTCTCTTTCTTTTGCCGTCCCCATAGATATCCAGGCCTCTAAACTCCACTCCAATTTATCTGATGAAGTGGATTTTACCCACAAAAGCTTTTTCCTCTATTAAATCTAAGGGTGTGTCTAGACTACATGCCTCCTTCGACGGAGGCATGTAGATTAGCCAGATCGGAAGAGGGAAATGAAGCCGCGATTAAAATAATCGCGGCTTCATTTAAATTTAAATGGCTGCCCCGATCTGCCGATCAGCTGTTTGTCGGCAGATCGGGGGAGTCTGGACGCGATGCGCCGACAAAGAAGCCTTTCTTCATCAGCACAGGTAAGCCTCGTGAAACCAGGTTTACCTGTGCCGATGAAGAAAGGCTTCTTTGTCGGCGCATCGCGTCCAGACTCCCCCGATCTGCCGACAAACAGCTGATCGGCAGATCGGGGCAGCCATTTAAATTTAAATGAAGCCGCGATTATTTTAATCGAGGCTTCATTTCCCTCTTCCGATCTGGCTAATCTACATGCCTCCGTCGAAGGAGGCATGTAGTCTAGACACACCCTAAGTGTGGATAGTGAATTTCTTATCATGGACCACTCTACTATTTACCAAAAGAAGTGAGAACACTTTAATAAATTACTTGTTTATTTACTATCTTAGAATGTTAACAAACTACCTATATCTAATGTATTTGTCAAACCATGCCCATAAGCTGAGGTACTGACGGCTATTCAAACAATGATAAATAGCAATTCCTATGTCCTAATGACTTTCCAGCTTAAGTTTTCAAATATGGAAGAAATCTGCACATTGACAAGCTTTTTGAATTATTCTCACAAGTTTAGCTTCAAGAAATCATACCATGACAACTGAAAAATTCTAACATTGCTTTTATAAATATGGCAAAGATTTAAAAAACAACTGTGGTAACCACCATGGCATCTCCTGGGTCTCCACAGCCAGAAGGATTTTTGCCTGGATCCTCTTTAACTAGTTCCTGAACCAAACTCTTGATAAAGTTCTATCTGAATAATAGTGAAACTTTCCCGCTCAGTACTGTTGACATGTTTTGCATAATCTGACAATTACAGGAAAAAAGTCACAAACAGCATCGACCTTTGCATATTTTGTATCTTGATTTAACCAAAGCTTTCAGCATGGTCAACTACACTGCCCTCTGGAAACTGCTCTCTAAATGTGGATCTCTAGATAAAATTTATTAACATTATTTGCCAATTCCACAAAGCCATGTTTAGAAGAATTAGTGCTGATGGTGACTAACAAACCCATTTCCAATCACAAATAGGGTGAAGCAAGGATGCATCCTGGATCCTCGCCTTTTTGGTTTATTCTCCACTGTGATACCAGACCAGAGGAACCTTCCAAGACTCTTCAAATGGAGAGTCTCACTGCAAGTTCTTTAAATCCCCATGGTCTACATGTGAATACCAATGTGAAGAAAGCACTGATCCAGGAAGTTCTACCCAAGCTCTACCCAAATGATTATGACTTCATGGCATTTCTGAACCAGTACAACAAGATTTTACAGGCTGCTTTGCTGTGGAGATCACTACCCTCTGTAACAAAAGGGTATGAAATGTCTTGGCTACTTGGGTCACAACAGCCCCCATTGCAGATTTCCCCACTCTAAATTGATTCCCAACTCACTGATAGGTGTCTAACGTTGCAAGAGGACAACTGACATGAATTTCTCCACTGTCAGAACATGTCTCATTGTGGTATTCTCATGTTTCAGAGTGGGGGAAAGTCATTTGCAAACTTCCAGTCTCTCAGGCCAATCTCTCAGCTCCGATTGGCTGGCTGTTTCTAGCCAATAAGAGCTGAGAGAATGGCTGAGGTCAGTTCTTATTGGCTGGTTGTTTCTGGCAAATAGGAGCTAAGGATTGGGCTGGGGGCAGGGAGATCGCATGAAGTCTCTGCTCCCTGCAGAGCACAGAAACACAGGGTCTGTGTTAAACGCAGCAGCTGCATGTGCCTAAGGGTCCCAGCAGGGTGGTCTGTAGGCCGGATATTGTGGCTTGGCGGGCCGGATACAGACCCCGGGCCGTATTTTGCCCACCCTGTTCTAGATACATCTACTGTACCTATTGTCTAGACATACTTTCTCTGAAAATGTGTTAAACAGTTCAAAGGGGATCAATCATTCAAGATCATATTTTACATGCTGTTATTTCAAAGTCTGAGCTCAGAAATAAACAAAGCTGGACTGTTTTGCTCATGCACTGCATCTATTCCCATTTTGAATACTGTACAATGACATCTTTAAAGATGATTTACTGCTTAAGATCAGTATGCTATTTTCATTCATTTCCACTAATCTAATTGTAAAGTATTTTAGACTTACAAAGAAACTAGCATTTATAGAGGACTTGTCAATGCTGAAGTTTGAGAAGAGACATCTGAATTACTCAAAGCACTAAGATTTTTTTTAAACAGAAAAACATTTTTCATTCTCATAACTTTAAAATTGTTTAATGCACTATAAAATTGCTGTGAAAAAAATAATCTTTGGATTGAAACCAAGCAGAAGGGATCATTCTCCAGTCAGATACTACACTGTTAGTTACAAAAACACCTACTTGTAAATTATATAATATAAAGAACCAAAAAACATAAATACTAAATTATAGGTACCAAAATAGACCTTTTCAACAGAATCTATGTAAATCTGCGTAATAGAGAAGATCATTAATCTCTTAGGGTATGTCTACACTACAAAGTTAGTTTGAACTAACTTTCATAGGCGCTACACTAGCACTCCGTTAGTTCAAATTTAATTAGTTCGAACTAGGTAATCCTCATTCCAGGAGGATTAAGCCTAGTTCGAACTTACTAGTTCGAATTAAGGGCTGTGTAGCCCCTTAATTTGAACTAGTGGGAGGCTAGCCCTCCCCAGCTTTCCCTGGTGGCCACTCTGGCCAACACCAGGGAAACTCGTCTGCCCCCCTCCCGGCCCCGGACCTCTTAAAGGGGCACAGGCTGGCTACGGTGCCCATGCCAGGTACAAGCCTGCCAGCACCCAGCCAGCAGACCCTGCACCTGGCACGGATCGAGCCACCCACCTGATGCCCCCCAGCCCTCCCCCTCTTCCCGGGACCAGGCTGGCAGCTCCCGGGAGCTTGCCCAGGACCGCAAGAGGCGGGCACCCGCCTGGGCTAGTGCGGACATCGTGGACCTTGTCCACGATCTCCGCACTAGGCACAGAAACGTGGCCGGCTAAGGCAGGATAGCTGCCAGCCTGGCCACCCAGGAGCAGGAATGCATGAAAATCAAGGTGGTCCACTAAGACCCCAGACCCTGAGCCCTGAGCTTACAATGGCCGTCCTGGGTCAGACCAAAGGTCCATCTAGCCCAGTAGCCTGTCTGCCGACAGCGGCCAACACTAGGGACCCTGGAGGGGATGGACCAAAGACAGTGACCAAGCCATTTGTCTCGTGCCATCCCTCTCCAGCCTTCCACAAACCTTGGGCAGGGACACCACTCCTACCCCCTGGCTAATAGCACTCCATGGACCCAACCTCCATGACTTGATCTCACTTCCCTTTAAACTCTGTTCTAGTTGTAGCCTTCACAGCCTCCTGCAGCAAGGAGTTCCACAGGTTGACTCTTTGCTTTGTGAAGAACAACTTTCTCTTACTAGTTTGAAGCCTGTTACCCATTCCATTCCTTTGGTGTCCTCTAGTCCTTCTTTATGGGAACTAATGAAGAACTTTTCTGTATGCACCCTCTCCACCCAACTCATGCTTTTAGAGACCTCTATCCTGTCCGCCCTCCGTCTCCTCTTTTCTAAGATGAAAAGTCCCAGTCTCTTTAGCCTCTCTTCATATGGGACCTGTTCCCAACCCCTGATCATTTTAGTTGCCTTCCCCTCTCCCAGCCTCTCTCTTCCCCTCTCCCACCTCCTTTTCCCAGTCTCCCCCAGTTTTGTTCAATAAAGACAGATTCCATTTTTAAACACAATTGTCCTTTACTTTGTACATCAAGAAAAGGGGCTAGGGAAGGGTAAGTGGAAGGAGGTGAGGGAGGAATGGGGTACACGCCCCAGATGGGGAGGACTGGGCTGGCTCTGCAGGCTTTTGGGGTGGAACCTCTCCTGCAGCCCCCCAATTGCCCCCCTCCCCAGATGGCAGCCTGCGGCAAGTGCAGCCGGGCTGATGGCCGAGTGCTGTGATGTGCCCAGTGTGGGTACTCCGGGCACTCCAAGCCAGGACTGCTTTGCAAGCGGGACACCCCTGAGAACTGTCTGTCCGGGGTGGGGGTCGGGACCCTTTAAGCACAGCCCTCGGCTAGCCTGAGACAGCATCTCCACGCTCTAAGTCCTCCTCTGATGCCCTGCCGGCACTGCTTCCGGCCATCCTTAAGCCCAGTTCAGGGTCCACTTAATGTGGACATACTAGTTCGAATTAGCAAAATGCTAATTCGAACTAGTTTTTTAGTCTAGATCCGTTAGCTCGAATTAGCTTAGTTCGAATTAACTAATTCGAACTAAGTTAGTTTGAATTAACGTTGTAGTGTAGACGTACCCTTAGAGTAACATAATCATACACCTTCCTTACCTCCATTTCTTTAATTAAGATACTGGGCACCACAATGTACACTTATTCCCAAAGAGATGGGAAGAAGAGAAAAGAGAAGAACACGTATGCAGGAGGCTGTTTAGTAGAAGAGAAAGAGGCAATTGAAGCAGAGAAATGATGGATGGCAATGACCTTTCCATCTGTAAAACATGGGCGTATTTTAGGCTATTTAATTTTGAGAATTGGATTATTATTAATCAATTATTCATGACAATTTGAATCTATGGGAGGTGTTTTTTGTTTTCTTAAATATCACAAAGCTAAGGTGCTCCTTGAGAACCAGAAAGATTAAATCCTCACAAATAAACAGTCACATCACTGAAATTTCAACACATACACACACACACATTTTTCCTACATAAAACAAACATTAATTATTTATTTTCACTTCTCGTAAGACTTGAGTCTCTACGGTTTACCTACTTTACCATTTTCAACATTGTTTTTTACTAGAACAAAGATTTTTTGTGTGTCAGTATAGTTTGAATATTTGAGTAGTTTGGGACTGGTGAAAAAATGCCTCCAACTGGGCAAGAGAAGCGCTGCTACAAGCCGCACTGTTGCATTATAGCTCAGACTCTACTGAAATTCAGGGCTGTGAAAAACATGGCACAGATGGTGAAATCTGGTCTCTTCTGTGCTTTTACCTTATACTATACAGATTTCACATGGGAGACCAGCATTTCTCAAATTGGGGGTCTTGACCCAGAAGGCAGTGTGAGGCAGAGAAGAGACTGGCATTTCAGGGGCAAAACAAAGTCTTTTGGCCCAGATCGCTATGCCCTATTTTACCTGTAGCGAATGCCAGACCTGGAGGCAGGAGCTTGGCTCAATTAGGGGCTGACCAGCAAGGAGACGAGAGTGTGGTTCTGCTGCCTGCAGGACAGGAACTAAAGCCTGACCACTTGGCCAGCGACACTAGCACGTAAGCCTCCAACCCCGCCTCGGGTCGGGGGGACGGACTGTTAAAACCCTAGCTAAGGACTGGACTCTTGGGGCCATGCCCAAACACAAGAACTATGTACCCAAACACATACTGTCTCCCACCCAGCTGATTGCCCCTGTCTCTGATAATTTCAGCTGATGCATGTTTGACATACATATAGTGGGCTGGAGTTTCTAGGCTAGGGCACCTGCCGCAGGGGTCTGCACCACTTTTCTGCCAGCTAACTCTGGCACCTAATCACTAGACTACCCTGCCTTCAGGGAGAGGGTTGTCACAGGCAGTTGCAGAAAGGAGGGGTGCTGCAAAATTATTTGGGGGCTGAGTTACACTATTATTCACCTTACTTCTACACTATTATTCCCCTTACTTCTACACTACTTTAAAATCTGGGAAACTGAAAAGCCATGACTGTTAGCTAAACACCCAGCCAGCCCTAAAGAGAGTGCTCTGCCAGCAGTGCAGACATAAGGGTGTCAATACCATACCATTCCTTCCTTACTCCTGTGCTGCTGCTGACAGTGGCTCTTTCTTCTACGGTGGGCTACCAGCCAGCAGCCACCACTCTCCAGCTGCCGAGCTCTGAAGAGAAGGCCATCACCAGCAGCAGCTCCAAGTAAAGGTAACAGTACTGCAGCCTTCCCTCTACAATGACCTTGCAACCCCCAAACTGGTCTATGAGTCAAGACCAATGTTCCCTCTATTGTTGTCCATTCACGTGCAAAAACATTTTTTCATGTGCACAGTAGAAACAAAGAACCTAGTTGTGGGTGCTCTGTTAATCAGCTGGCAACAACTGAATCTCTTCTGAGTGGCCACATAAGCACTCAGCTTATAGGGAACACTGGGCAGGACCCCTAAAATTACAAGCACATTGAAATTTCAGATGTAAATAGCTGAAATCATAACATTTATTATTTTTTGAAATCCTATGACTGTGAAATTGACCAAAATGGACTGTGAATTTGTAGGACCCTAATTATAACCTTTTCCTCAGATGCTAGTTAAAGCAAATACAGTTAAACTTAAGCACCTTCTTTATTTTCCAACTTAACAGGGGGGAAAAAACATGCAGAGACTTTGAAAGTTGTGAGTCCACTGCAACAAGCAAGGTCAGAACAGGATTAATGGGGTGAGTATATACAGTTATGGGGTGTACATGAATGGGCATATGAGTGGTTGTGAATGTTTCTTTTTTTCCTGGCTGGCCCAGCCTATTTTCTGCATGTCTGGGTAGCGTCATCTGTTTCCAGAACTCTCATGTTCTATTAGGTACCCCTTCCAAGTATGATTTGTAGCAGAAACAGGATCCATAAAGGATACCTAACTGTACTCTCATGAGGGGAAATAAGCTATTAGCTAGTATGTAAGCACATAACTAGGGAAAAAAGGCAAACTTGATAGCTTTAGAATATCTTTATTAGAGGAATAATATCCTGAATGCCCATAGAATCCTGAAATAAGTAGGTAGAGGGTTATTCTCGGGGGGGGGGGGGGGAGGAAGGGAGGGAAAAGGGTTACAATAGTTTCTAGTTACACACAGTCTCCCCCTCCCTCTTTATCAGAGGCAGGGGGGAGAGGACGGAGGTGGGAGCCAGTGCATGTGGGGAGATACCAGCCCTACACCCCCTGGCTGCCTCCCACAGAAGCATCAGTGGTGCTCACAGGGAGCTGGTTTAAAAGCCAGCTCTCCCCTGAACACTGGCTCCTGCAGAGCCACCTCCCCCACTCCCTGGCCCTGCTGTGTCTTATTCAGAGTCAGCAGCTCAGGGGAGAGAGATCAGGCAGGAGCTGCCTCCGACCCACCTCTGATATTTCAGCTGATGCGTGTTTACACAAATAAACACATTTTAACATCCCTACTCTACACCATGAGCCAGAGAGTTACTAAATTCAAGGCTGGAGTAGGTTGATTACAAGAAATAACCATCTTAAGGATCAAGTCCAGGGAAGCAGCTCAAATCCAAGCACTTAGTATAAGAGGGTTGCAGTTCCGTAATAGAGTCCTTGGCTTGACTCAGAACAAGACAATGGTTCATCCAGGTTCTGAGGGGTAGGTTCCAACATTCTGCTTACCTGCCTAGCTAATTATACTAGAAGAACTATGTTTTGACTTACAGGGCTAAATTACGGTGCTTTACACCTCATGAAACCTAATTCATGGGGAGTAAAAGCATGAGCAGAATTTGAACAAACTTTCTTCACTGCTCTCTCTTGGTTTAAGATGTTTAGACCCACTTCCTTGAACAATGAACATTCAAAGAGAATTAGAGTTTTGGCACTTAATCACACTATTCACAGGTAAAAGAAAAAAAACCTATAGGGCCAGAAATAAACTGTATTTCAGTTGTGAAATCTATAGTAACTGCATTACTAAAAACAGCTGATAAACTTTAACAAAAGCCTTTCAAAAATACCTGAAAAGAAAGACAACAGTTAGGAAAGTAGGTGAAACTTGTAAATACCAATTGTGGGAAGTCATACCCAATTTATTTTTCTGAAAGCCTTGTCATCCAGAGATTTGCGGGTATGTCTACACAGGGATAAAATTCACTGCTGCCACAGCTGCTGCTGGATCTATGCCAGGTGGCTCAAGCTGATATGACAAAAAAAGGGGGAGGAGTAGAGAGGGGGAAAAAGGGAAAAAGGAAATCGCTGTGTAGACATTTGGGCTCAGGCTTCTTTAGTTTTGAGACCCAAAACCTGAGTCCTATGAGCCCAAGACAGCTGACCCCAGACTAACTGCAGGTCTTGTATCTCTCAATAAATGTATCTTAAGTGACTAGAGTGACCCAATGCCTCTGTTTGTAAGTAATGGGACAGGTTTTCAGATATCCAGCTTTCCTTTGAATGAGTAGCTTCCACTTGCAAAATTTGCAAGCCTAGTTTTAGGACTGCAATGTGTTGCTGACACAAATAGTAACTACTGAGTGACTGACTACCTAACTGGCACCATAAACATAGAATTCACTTGTGAAAATACAACATGGGAGTGCAACAAATGCACTCACAACAGATATGATGGGATGATACTCTCTTCTGGACCATTCATGCTTGCATGTTTTCCTTTAATAGTGTAGTTGATTAACCAATAAACAAAAGCCTATTGGTTAATGCTATCAACTACACACATTCTTCCCTTCTGCCCCCCTCTCCCCCCCCCCCCAGAGTAAATGTTTTAGAGGGCTGGCCAGCAGCCTGACCCAGTCCCATCTCACACCAGGTCTGGGAGCTACCCCACTGCAGCTCTGCAGTAAAAATCTTTTAGGAGCCAGACAGGCAGGCAGCCTGGCTCAGTCTCAGTTTGCACCTGGTCCCAACAGCTACCCTGCTGCGGGCAGGCAGCAAGGCTCCTAAAAGACTTTTACTGCCAAGCCTCAGTGGGGGTAGCTCCCAGGACCCGGTGCACAAAGGGACTGAATGCTTGCAGTGCTAACCCTTATCAATTAATCGAAAATTTTGTCGACTACTTGATTAACAAATTACACAGTTCTTAACATCCCTACTTTCTTTCCCACTACTGTTAGAATGTTGGTCATTATAGACTGCAAGCTCTTCGGAGCAGACACCTTACCTTACCCTCCTGCACACATGGGCAGGGCCCAACACACTGTTGGCAGCATGAAATGCAAAATGAACAAATAAGGTTGGGCTCCTTGCTTCCTCCAGGCAATTAAATTCACACCATCATTCATTTGCTCCAATGATTACCAATTAGATGAATTTGTATTATTCACTTCCAACGAGAATGAAAGTGGAAAAAAAAAAGCCAGAGAAAATTATGTTACAAAATGCATTTTAAAACACTGCAGTGTTAGATAGCTAACTTCACATATAAAAGTGTTCATAGATTATATGGCCAGAAGGAACCCCCGTGATCATCTAGTCTGACCTCCTGTATAACACAGGCCATAAAACTTCACTGACTTAATTCATGTTTAAACTACAGCACATCTTTTAGGAAATCATCCAAGCCCGATTTAAAAATTTCCCATAGTAGAGAATGCACTACAACCTTTGAAATGTTGTTCCTGTGGTTAATTACTTACTCTGTTAAAAATGTATGCCTTTCTTCTAGGAGATCTGAAAGGTTTACCGGTTCCAGTTAACCAGTGGGGGCTGGAGCAGCTCCCTATCTACCACAGGCAGGGGCTCTCCAAACCATTCAGAGCAGCCTCTGTCTGCAGCAGGCATGGGCACAATCACAGGCAGGAGCTTCTCCAGCTGTGGGAGGGGGGGGACGGCTCCAAACCCTCCCTCCCCCGTCTCTCCTGTATCTGTCAACTATCACATTTAACTGACTGACCAATTAAACAGGATTTTACATCTCTACTTTCTTTTAGTGTGAATGTATTATCTAATTTCAATTTTCATACATTGGATCTTGTTATAACTTTTCATTCAATACCTCCTTTATTATGAAATTTGTTCCCCACATAGTTATTTATTAACTCTGATGATGTCACAGTTAACATTTTCTTGATTAAGGTAAGTAGATTGAGCCCTTGGTGTTTCTCACCCTTCAATCTCTCTCATAGCTCTCCTGTGAACTCTTAACATAACATTCTTGGGTGGACACCCAAACCGGACACAATATTCTAGTAATGCCAAATTCAGATGTAATATAATCTGCCAACTCCTTCCTAATATTCTCCTGTTCACTAATCCAAGAACTGCATTAGCACTTTTGGCCTCGGCAGTGCAGTGGGAACTCATGTTCATCTGATTATCCATCATGACATCCAAGTCCTTTTAAGAAAATCACTGATTTCCACAATACAATTCCCTACCTTGTAAGCATGCCTAAACTATGACCTGAATGCTCATCAACTGGGAGAAAGGTATGCCACTAGTTGGGGTAGCATGACTGCGTTCATGACTGGTTTCTGAGATGTGGACTTGAGGATGGGACTGGGGATGAGAAAGTTTTTACAGAGGGAAGGGTGGGAGTTCAAATACAGAGCTGCAGCAAAACAGTTAGGCAGCTGGTTTGGGGAATGGGCTGCAAGCTAAGGGGTAGAGTGAAGGGATTTGTCTGAGGCAGAGAGTGGATGAAATATTTCAATGTATTAGTTTTGACTGGTAAAGTTAATTTACAAATATATATGATCAATGATAAGAAGAGTGAACTCATTACACAGAGTCTCTAAAATTCTAATCAACTGTATTGTATGTGGACCAGTAAAACTGACTTATGAATTTAGTTACATACACAGCAGGATAACAAACATCTGTAAAGAAGCAAAACCTGGAAAATTAACAAATGGAAACATTTATAATATGAAAACTAAAAGGTTCTTATTACAAAAGGAGCCATGTATCAACTGTGTGGGCGGACAAAACAATCCATATGGAAAAAGAGAAACTGAATCATTAGGACAGTGATAAATAGATGGCAACACTCTTGAACAAAAACTACAATGTGTCTTTTGCTTAAAATTAAACACAGAGAACTAATTATTTGACTAGGCACCAGTACATACATTTTCTTACTTAAAATATATCCATATGGCAAAAAACAAAACAAAAAAAACAAAAACTGTTTATTTCTAGTCTATGACTTGCTTTTATACACACTATTCCTTGAATTTACTTGACTAATATAGTATGCTTGAATGAGTCATTGTCATGCTTAGCTGAAGTACTTAAGAGGATAAACAATGTTTTAGACACACAAGTTGTTCTGTTATTCAAGACTGAATTATCAAGACCAAAGCATAAAACTTTTACAGATAACACTTACAGTATGTAATTGAGCCAAATACTGTTAATGTGATGTTAAAGCTATGCCTCTCCTCATGCTCACAACTGATAAACAGTGGAAAAAAGTTGCTTTAGTATCATGATGGTTACTAATTTTTCTTGGAGGATCACTTCACTCAGCATTAAGAAAATGAAGTAAAAAAAATGGTGAAATAAAAAACAAGTATTAATTATCTCACAGCAGTTACTCACACATGCCTCATCATAAGACACCACTTTACTGCTATACAAAGCTCAAATATAAAGGATAGGAGCTTTGCAGGCACTCAGCATTGCCCTGATACGGCTATCACTGAAGTCAGTCATAAAACTGATGCTGATTTCAGAGGGGACAAATAGGCCAATGCCAAGCCCTTTTGAAAATCCCACCAAAATAATTATTAGATGTTTATCCTTCTCCATTCTGCACAATGATGAGATGATCCCTCCCATAACTCAGGCTTTCAGCCATGTTGTCATTTTATCCCCTCTTTACTTCCACACCTTTCCCCAATTCCTGCTGTTTCTTCCAATGCAATATTTAGAAAAAATAACATCCTTCTGTCTAATCCAGTTGTCCATGCACTAGTTTTCCTATCCTGACTACTGCAAATGTCTGCTATGCTATTCTCTCTCCACTGCAGTTCAGTCCATCTAAAATACTGCTAACAAGTAATTTTACTTTCCCAGAGCTCAAAGTCTTCCTCCCCAACTTTATTCCTAATCCCACATAACATTCAAACCTTTACCTGACAAGGCACTCCATATCTCCTCCTTCTGCAAACAATTCTATCCTCATTTCCTTCACTACACCTCATTTCCTTCACTACATCTCTTTTTTCATTCTCAGCTCTGCATCTTCTTGCCCACCATATCTACATTTAGAACATCAGTCTCTCCCTTTCCAAAACCTTTAAACATAAGCTTTTTCTACAAGGGCTTTTTCCCTGCACTTATGGCTACCATCTTCCCTGCTTTTTCCAAGGCCTGGCCTACACCTAAACTTATGTTAACCTAGCTACAACACTCAAGGTTGTGAAAAATTCACACCTTGAAAGATATCCTTGTGACGACCTAAGCCCCAATATAGACATCGCTAGGTCCACAGAAGATTTCTTCCATATACCCAGCTACTGCCTCTCTAGGAAAGGAGAAGGAATTGGGTGGGTAATAAAATGGTGGTGATTTACCAGGGTTAGCCCCTGGAGGGCTAGTGTCAATGTATTTACCTGTGTCTCCACAGGTACAGGCGATTGCAACTCCTGTTGGCCACGGATACCTGTTCCTAGCCAATGGGAGCTTCAGGAAGCAACTGGGACACCGCATACTACAGTTCCCATTCGCCAGGAATGGTGATCCGCAGCCAATGGGAGCCGCAATCACCTATACCTGTGAAGGCACAGATAAACATAGTGGCACCAGTCCTCCAGAGGCTAACCTGGCAAACTGGATCCATCCCACCCTGTCCTATAGTAATAGAAAAACCTCTTTCACTGCTGTAGCAAATGTCTGCATGACAGGAGTACAGCTGAAACTGTGCCTCTGTACAATTAATCAGACATCTTAATACTCCGTACTGTATTTTGAATGATTGTGTAACACAGCTCTCCTACAAAACTGCTCAATATACATTTAGGTCACCACACAAACAACTGTTACACCAAACTATTAAAAATGTATGGATTCACCGGTATGGAAATTTAAGCTTTCCTAAAACAGCTAATCAGTAATACAGTACATCCAAGAAAGGACAAAACTCCAAAAGTATTATCTAAAAAAGGAAGAAATTGAGCTTTTAAGAGAGATGTTTATTCTACTGCTCACAGACAGGGAGGAGAAGGGAAAACACAAGGGCTGCGTCTAGATTGGCATGATTTTCCGGAAATGCTTTTAACGAAAAAGTTTTCCGTTAATAGCATTTTCGGAACAGAGCGTCTAGATTGGCACAGATGCTTTTCCTCAAAAACACTTTTTCCGGAAAAGCGTCCTAGATGCGCTTTTCCGCAAAAAAGCCCCAATCACCATTTTCGCGATCAGGGCTTTTTTGCGGAAAACAAATCTGAGCTGTCTACACTGGCCTTTTTGCGCAAAAGCTTTGTGCAAAAGGGACTTTTGCCCGAACGGGAGCAGAATAGTATTTCCGCAAGAAGCACGGATTTCTTACGTAGGAAGTCAGTGCTTTTGCGGAAATTCAAGCGGCCAGTGTAGACAGCTGGCAAGTTTTTCTGGAAAAGTGGCTGATTTTCCGGAAAAACTGGCTGGTCTAGACACAGCCAAGGAAAAAGAAATGTTTAGCTGTGGAGAGTTCTGAGGACTGGAGTGCAACAAATTTATCCTAGTGAAATTCCACTGAACATGTGGGCCCAGTACATGCAGAGTGTGACACAACTCTGACCTTTAAGTGGATGGTCAGTCCACATTGCTCAAGGTTGAAATCTGAACCAGCATTTTGCACCTTGATTATTCAGTTTATGAATGCATCTTATAATTAGAGATATTTCCCAGGCTACCACTTCCTTAACTTTCAAAAGCGCTATATTCACAGAATGTTACAGTATTAGCAAGGGCAGTTAACAGCAAAACCTTTTATCTTCAAGCATGTGCAAAAACTGTTGATAATACATTGAGCAGGGCATTTATTTCTTTTTTTTTTTTTTTTTTACTGAAAAAAGAAACTAACCTTCTGCTCTTTATTTAAAATAAATTGTATTTTGGGGTACAGCTTGTAAAAGATACCCAATATTAATTTAGCCCCTCACCAATCATGCTTTACGGTATGTTTTACAACATTCTTTTAGTTCTGTGACTGTCGAGCCTTCATTTCGTGATGCAAGATCTTTCTGAAAGTGTGCTACTTTAGGACTTAACATTATTATACACTTGTAGAATGATATTACTCAATGAATCTGAACAGAAACTCTAGCTTTACAAAAGCTGCTCTGAACCTAGTTTACTCTGCCACTTAAACAACGCAACTTAATAAACCCGAGATGAAACTACCTAGTAAAATTGAACACTACAACTAGTTTGTCTGCTACATAAACGCATCTTGTTATGAACTTATAGGCAAAGTGTATATCATATAATATTGTATTTTTTAAAAGGTAAAAGAGTTTTTTAACATACAATTATACGGAGACACTTAAGTCATCAAAACATCTTATTTGCTAACAGGAATCATTCCAGGGAAGAAATTCTATTGACACACATTATGTTCGCAACTTAATTGATTTGACACACATTTAACTGAGTGAACAGTCAGTACTCCACTAGTAAAGCAAGCCTAAACAACAGCAATTTGTTCTGGAAGTACTTACTTCTGATGAGGTCACCATCAGTGCTATTTCCCCAGACAGACTGGTCTTGCATCTCTGACTGTATGCTTTGGTTATTGGGAGGTGCTGTTAAGTCTGTCTCTTCCGCAGCTGTATTCTCTGTATCACATTTTTCTAAATAAATTTAAAAAAAAAAATTATTTTCAAATTACTGATCTATGAACACATTTTAAAAGCATCTTAATTAAATTAATTAATATAAGTTTACAAAACAGTGATAAATATTGTTACTTTTCCCTTTTAAATAATGCACAATAAAAGGGAATTTTCAACCAGTTTTCCCATCATTTTTGCTAATCTAATCTGAATAGTTCTTTAATGAAAGTCTTTCATTGGGCTTGCATTTACATGCAAACACATCTTAAAAGATAGTTTATGGCAAACTCTGTTTGGAATTTAGCAAAGTTTATTTACCTTCCAAAACAACATTAAACTTCTAAACGACACACAAAATCCAGTATTTTTGCCCATGCAGATGTGCATCTCGTGTGCAAACTACTTGCTATATGGGAATTTCACAAAAAACTACAGAAACTGTGCCAAAGGTCTAAAATTCAACATATGACTAAGGACTTATGTTAACTAGTAGCCAAAACAGATGGAGACAAAAATCCCATGGTAACAGAATTTTCAGTTATTGTTTTGGGTTTTTTTTAAGATATGAAAAGTCACTGTTGAATTAAAATAAAATTCTAACCACATTTACAAAATGATTTTAAACATGCTCCAAAACTATGAAAGCTTGCTCTAGGGTATTGCCCAAAAGATTTGTAAACCTTCTTTACAAGTACTATGGAATTGTTCACATGTAGTTTCCCAAATGAAGTTTCTTCCTGCTGACAAACAGAACCATTTTTGGAACATGAAAATTAAACAAAATCTTCCATAGGTATTTTCTACAGACAATTATTTTATTCACAACACAACAGTCATTGATAGACCACCAATTTAAAATCTATATCCCATGTTAAAATGGTTCATAAAATACTGCACTACAGTACTTAGATTTCAAGTGAAAATAATTTTTCAAACTGTGTAACATTTTTGGAATGTGTTTATAATGTGTACTACTTAAAGCTATTTTAAAATAAAGTGAACTATTACTTGTTGAAGGGGGAATTAATAAAGGAAACCTCTAAGAATTTCAAGCACTACATCTCTAGCAAACGCATAGATTTAAATAATCATTTTAAAATATTTTGCTCGTAAGTTAATCAAAGTAGAAAAATTAAGAATATTGTGATGCCCATCTTGAATTGCTGGTGTACAATTGATATTTTACTGTGTAGCGCTAACTATTTTGAATAAGCAGTAATGTTACAAAATCCTATTTTTAATCTTGATATAGTAGACAATATTAAAGAACAGTCCTACTGAAAGAATAACTGTATTTTGAGGCAGTCAAAATTCCAAATTAAAATTTTAGCCAAGTAAACTGAAATTTTCAGTGTAGAACCAGATGTAGAGTAAAATTTCTTTAGATGTCATCATACTTTCAGCAGCTGTCATTCAGAATTAAGCCAACAGCATCTTATTAGGGATGTAAAATCCAGTTTAATTGCTTAACTGATTAAACACAGTGTTTAACCGGTTAATCAATTAAAGGGAAGGTAAGCAGTGGGGCTGCAACCAGGCTGGAGTGCTCCTGCCTGTGGAGGGTCCTGTGGGGCTGAAACAGCCAATTGAAATAGCCTTTGAAGGGAGAAGCTTAGCAGTTAACCATTCACATCTCTACCTCCAATATATGAAATCAGCTATGGGCAGTGGAATAGTTTATGATTACTCTTAATTTTACTTCTCTCTTAGTTTTATAGTTATTTCCCAATTTTTTTCCATCGCCAAGTGTGACTGGGTATGAGCCTAGCCTGTTTATTAACCCCTTATTTACACAGTTTCTAGGATCCTTCCACCAGCCCCTAAGCCTGCGTGCACCAGGTCCTTTCCCTTTTTCACTCTCCAATGGACCTGACGATAGTCAGGCCTTGTCTTAAGATCGGTAGCAACGATCCACTGCCTGTTCTCGACAACCCTCCTCGCGTCTCAGGGAGACAGGGGGCCAGGCCCGCCCTCACTCGCGGGCCCCAACCCAGGGCCCTAAGAACAAGGACTTGCCTGTAGTCCTGTCTGACTGGCAGGGCTTTCCACCACAACACGCCAGCCCACAGGCTTAGTTCCGTCGCCCTGCCCTTGGGCTACTTCTTACCCCCTTTTTGCCTAATTGTGGGCGTAACCAGTTCCATCACCAGTACTGGAGGACGCCGATAGCACCTCACGTGGGGGCCCTACTCCCCCGCCCCTTTCACGGGGTTTGTTACTGTCCTCCCTTGCCTTATCTCCCTTCCTTCCCCTCTACCCCCTCCTGCTTTCCTGCCCCAGGGTTTAAATCTTACTGCCACTCCTTGTTGTCCCCTTTGGCGTCCTCCCTTCCCCCGCCCTCCGTTGTGTGCTCCACCCCTTTCCCTCGACGTGCTGACATCAGAGGCGTCAGTTCACACCCTGGACCCCATTTCCTCCTCCTCTTCCCATGCCACTGAAACCCCAGGGGGTTGTTTGCTGTGGTGCGCCCATTTGGGAGCAGCCGAACAGCCAGCGCATCGCCGATATCCCACCTCTCGTGCCGCAACCCAGGCGGCGACTGAGAGATCCATAGTGCGGGGCCAAGGAATAAACCATACTTGAACTCTCCCATTTTTGTTTCCATTGTTTGAAAAAACATAATATATATCAGTCCTGGGCAACCTGTGTCCCGTGGGGCACCAGCAGCCCACTTGGGTTCAGCCTATGGCCCACACATCCGATCTGCCTCCTCCGCTATTCACACTTGTGCACTGGAGCCTCGCACTTCCTATATCCCCTCCTGCTCCCAGCATTTTCAGAGCATTATGAATCTGCTCCCATCCCCAGCTCCTCTCTTCCCTCCAAGAGCTTAAATGCTGTGAATCAGCTGTTCATAGCTGTTCAAACTTTTGGAGGGAGGGAAGGAGTGGGAACAAAGTGTCAATCAGTGGATTCATGGTGCTCCAAAAATGTTGGAAGGGCCGAGGGGGGATTAACAAGTGTGGGTTTCCCGTGCCTCAATATGCAAGAGGCATGGAGGAAGGGGGCAGAGAGAGGACGTGGGGGCAGCAGTTGGAACCCCAGTGGGCTGTGGGCCACAAGATGCCCATCACTGTGGCTCACTGAGACAAAGGAGGACCATTCATGCAGCCCACTAACTAGTTTTTGGTTGCCCATTGCTAGTATATACAATACACTGCCAGCCAGCACTACTTAATTAGCTATTGTGAGGACCAATCATGAAATTCTGATTAAATTGTCAACATCCAGGTATGAAGGTACACATTTAAAAAAGGCAGTTGGCAATTAACCAGAAAAATAACTCTTGATCTGAAGATTATCTAAAAATGAGTATCTTAAATTGCGGAAGGGACATCAAAGGACAAATATGCAGCATGGTACCATGAACTTCTACAAGTGAGGATCAGCCCACTACATGTCCATAGATGAAGTTGATCACATATTTTTCAAATTTCAGTGAAATTAATAACTTCTCATTTTCCTCTCCCTTCCTCTCCAGCTGAATATCTAAATTTAAATATTTTTAAAACACGAATTTGCCTCATAATTGAAAGCTTAGGCTTCTTGGATCGCATGATTCAGTTTCAAATGGAGAAACTTCTTGGATTGTATTACTTTCTTGTTTGTAAAGGTGCTGATAGAGTGAGCTAGTTGATGTCTAAGCACACGTGAAGATAAATATTTACTGAGATTAAAAAATTGTATTTGTATATATTGTGTTGTTTTCCTTTATTTTTGTATTTTGTTATGAAAGATGCATGAAAGCAAGGTCAATAAATTAAAGCATTACAATAACAATTACCAACAACCCAGGCAAATACTTAAATCTTCTGCTAATGTGTCATAACTTCTCAGAAAGTTTTCCCAACAAAGCCTAAAGCTAATACGTAGCAATTGCATGATCAGGTTGTAAACAGGTATACTTCTTTTTCACAGGTTTTCTGTAGTAATTTATAACACTTTTCAGTTTAAAACAAAGTTTGATCTTAAGATTTCTCTCTGAATACTAGCCTCCTCTTCTCCTTTACATTCTTCAGCCTATATGCAATTAACCCTGAAAACAGAGCCAGAAAGAAAAGATTTGCTGTTCACAGCAGCTTGAGATAGAGAAAAAAAATCACTACACTCTACATTTAGGTGTTAAAATCTCAAGTAGAAATGTTTAACACTGCATAAATAAATAACAATTTATTCAACACAGAATATTTCCAAACTGTAGCATCCTAGATATTTTATTTGATATTCATTAAAATGCGTTCATCCACAAACCCAGTATCTCTTCAAACATTTGTAAGTTTTTCCAGATGATACAATAAAAGCATCATATTCTTACCCTGGTGATTATTTATTACTGTTAGTAATTTGCATTACTGTGCTAACTCAGGATCAAGTCTTTCTTGTGCAAAGAACTGCTGCTTTAAAAACCCAATGAAACCAACCAAAACAGATGGTCTGTACCCGCAAAGAGCTCAGAGCTGTATCCACAAAATGTACTTATGCACTGCAGCACCTCACTTCTAGCGTCCCAGTAGAATCCTTGGATTTCAGGAGCAAAATGGGCAATTAGGTGCCTAAATCCCTTTGTTGACCTAACCCTTACTATCTAAGGCCCTGAAAGAATCATAGAACTAGAAGGGACCTCAACAGATCATCTAGTGCAGTCCCCTGCACTCATGACAGAACTAAATATTAATCTAAATCATTTCTGAAGGGCTACGTCTACACTGGCCCCTTTTCCGAAAGGGGCATGCTAATTTGACAGGTCGTAATAGGGAAATCCGCGGGGGATTTAAAAACCCCCCTCGGCATTTAAATAAAAATGTCCGACGCTTTTTTCCGGCTTTTAGAAAAGCCGGAAAAGAGCGTCTACACTGGCCCCGATCCTCCGAAAAAAAGCCCTTTTCCGGAGATCTCTTATTCCTACTTTGAAGTAGGAATAAGAGATCTCCGGAAAAGGGCTTTTTTTCGGAGGATCGGGGCCAGTGTAGACGCTCTTTTCCGGCTTTTCTAAAAGCCGGAAAAAAGCGGCGGACATTTTTATTTAAATGCCGCGGGGGATATTTAAATCCCCCGCGGATTTCCCTATTACGACCTGTCAAATTAGCATGCCCCTTTCGGAAAAGGGGCCAGTGTAGACGAGCCCAAGATGTTTAGCTAACCAGCTCTTAAAAAACTCCAGTGATGGAGATTCCATAACTTCCCAAGACAATTTAACCACTCTGACTGGAAGTTTCTCATATACTGTACAAACTAAACCATCCTTGCTGTAATTTAAGCCCATTGTTTTTATCCTACATGCAGAAGTTAAAGAGAACAACTGCTTTCTCTCCTCCTCTGATTGCCATTTATGTACTTGAAAACTGTTTCTCAGTCTTCTCTTCTCTAGACTAAACAAACACAATTTTTTTAATCTTTCCTCAGGTCATGTTTTCTAGACCTTGAATCCGCTTCGTTGCTCTTCTCCACACTTTCCACAATTTGTCTATATCTTTCCTGAAACATGGCGCCCAAAAGTGGACATAATGCTCTAGTTGAGGCCTAAATAAGCATATAGCAGAATTACTTCACATGTCTTATTTATAACACTCCTGCTAATACAACCAGAATGATGCTTGCTTTTTGGCAACAGTTTGTTCATATTTATCATATTGGGATTCACTATGACCCTAGATCCTCTTTGGCAGTACTCATTCCTAAGCAGTTATTTCCCATGTTGTATGTGTGCAACTGATTATTTTTTCCTAATTGGAGTACATGGCATTTGTTCTTATTGAATTTCACCCGTATTTACATTAGACCATTTCTCTAGTTTGTCCAGATTATTCTGAATTTTAATTCTATTTTCCTTAGCACTTGCAACTGCTCCCAATTTAGTATTATCTGCAGAGCTTTACAGATGTATTGCAGCACTGTGGACATGAATCATTTCACTGGAACTATGCATATGAAACTGAAAGCAGAAGTAGGTTTACAGCAAAAACTAGTTAGGCATTTATGAAAGTTTCTGTTTTTTCATTTGGTGCCATTTTAGAGAACCAACACTGACAATTATGAAGTAAACCAATTTCACTAAAAGAATAAGCCAGATAATTTATATTTGGAAACAAAGTATAAGTTTTCAAAAAGTTAGAGAAAAAAAATGAAATTGCCCAACAGTTGGAAAAAAAAAAAACCATACAAAAACTGGTACAGGTTGGACCTTCCTGGTCCTGCACCCTTGCAACCTGACTGGTCCAAGATGAAGGATTTTGCCAGAGCAGGGGCGGGTCACTCACACTGTGGCTCTGGGTCCTGCAGGGCAGCCGCACGTTGCGGCTCCCAGCCCCACCAAGCTACCACAGCTCCCAGCCCAACCGGGGAGCCTCACGCTGGGTCTCCCAACACCGCTGGGCAGCTCCACTGCCATACACGGGGACAGCCCCACAGGCCCTCCACCGGGTCTTTCTGGTCCAGCAGCATCAGTGCCAGACCATGGATGTTGCCGGACCAGAGAATCCCAGTTAACAGAGTTTCAGACTGTAGTAAAGTTCTATTATAGCAACTGAAGTAGTTAGCTGGAAGCTTAAGAATTTCTAGAAATCCCAATGAAGCAGGATTACTTAAGTCCAAGTCCAACCTGGATGCAGTATTTTCTTATGGCCCCAGGATTCAGGAAAGCATCCCTATGCACATAAGAACTGAAGCATGCAATGTCAATGGGATTTTGAACACATGCTTGAAGTTAATGATGCGCTTAAGTGCTTTCTTGAGGCACTGCACATTAATTCTTTCTTCATACACTAAATTAATCTAATTTTACATTTGGATGGAAATATATTTTACAGGGAAAGATGATGCATTTTTAGAATTTGTCTCTACGTCTGTTTCAATACTCTTCTGTAGATATTTGTAATGCTTCTGCACTACAGCCGGTCCCCGAGTTACGAACGCATCGACTTATGACCGTTCGTATTTGCGACCAACCTCCTATACAGCCGGAACGCAAGTTACGAACAAAAGCCGCACTTACGAACAGCGCGGCCTTAATGTAAGTGAACGTAATCCGACTTACGAGCAGATCGAGTTACAACCTAGTGTGTGGTACGTAACTCGTTCGTAAGTCGGGGACCGGCTGTATTCTCTGCTAATTAGGCCTCAACTGGACTACTCTGTCCAGTTCTGGACAACACATTTCAGGAAAGATGTCAACAAATTGGAGAAGGTCCAGAGGTCCAGATTAAAGGTCTAAAAAATATAACCTATGAGGGAAGATTAAAAGAACTAATGTATGGAAAAGAGAAGACTAAGAGGGGACAGCTTAATAAAAAGTCGTTGTAAGGACAAGGGAAAACATTATTCTCCTTAATCTCTGATAACAGGACAAGAAGCAATGGGCTTAAATTGCAGTAAGGGAGGTTTAGGTTGGACATTAGAAAAAACTTCCTAACTCTCCAGGTGTTTAAGCACTGGAATAAACTGACTAAGGAGGTCATCATTGGAAATTTTTAAGAACAGATTAGACAAACTTCTGTCAGGGATGAGCTAGACCATGGGTTCCCAAACTGGGGGGGCGTGCCCCCGGAGGGAGGTGGAGAGAAGTTCCGGGGGGGCACGAGGTGACCCAGCCCCCCCTTAAATCCCAGCACACTAAGTTTTGCTGCTATTTTTGTTTTCAGCCCCAGTCAGTCCCCCCCCCCTTTTTTTTGATCAACAAGTTTTGCTGTTATGGGGGGGGGGGGAAGGGACAGAGGGGGAAGGGGCATGAGCATTTCTCAAAAATCATAAAGGGGGCATGATGCCAAAAAGTTGGGGAACCACTGATCTAGACGGTGCGCGGTCCTGCCACGAGTGCAGGGGACTGGACTTGATGACTTCTCAAGGTCCCTTTCAGTTCGCAGTGGTTGTGACATCGGCAGACCTTGCCAGTTCTTGACGAGGTGGAGGTGTCAGCTGAGAACTAATAAATTCATAGCTGAAAACCAGACCAGCTCATGTGTATGTTAATATTGAAATAGCTGTAAGTGTTTATAGAGTGTAAATACACCCTTTCAATTGGTTGTAAGTTTCTGCATTCATTAATCCTGCTGTAATCTCTGGATCCGACGCTTTAAAGTAACATGTAGTTTTTGCATTATAACTGTAAAAATGCCCTCTGTGAACTGGAGAGCTCCTTGATGAGTAATGGTTTAACCTGTACAAATTTTTTTTTCCTTCTTGTAGTTAATATAGGCTGAGTTAGTTTACTGTAGGATTGATTACCTTTTGGTGTGCGATCTAAGGTACAAATTGATCTCAGGTATGTGACTGGTCACTGGGGTTTGGGACTAGGAGCAACCTGAATATTTTGTGATTTTTGGCATAAGTGACCCATTTATCATTCAATCCAGCTTGCCTAGGTGGCAAGATAAAATGGAGTGCCCAAGAGGACTGACTTATTTCCTGGAAAGATTGGCATAAAACTTCCAGTAACAATGTGAATTCCCGATCGGTGAAATCTAACTATAGAACCAGTTACAGGTGTCTGTCCTGAGGCTGGCACTTATACTCATGAACCACTCCCACAGTGTGACAGGCCACAAGTAGTGAACAAATCTAAACAAAAGTATTTACAAAGTCTGTGAGTCATTGACTCTTCTGAATATGATTATGCAATCCTTTAAAATGATAGTTATATATAATAGATGTAATTCAAGTTTCTTCTTACACATAGATTGCCTGTGGCCAAATCAGTGCTATGTTTTTTCCCAGGTCATTAAATAAAAAGCCTAATACTTTAGAAGATAAATGATTTTATTTCAAACAAAAATCCCAATTCAAAATCCACATATCTTAAAAATAAAGTCATTTTCCTAAATCAATTATTTCACTGCCCAAACTTCAACAATTTTTTATGTATGGCCTACATGTAAAGTTTAACCAGCGTGGACATTTGATTATATGATGCAATAAAGGTGGCACTTAATGCTCAAAAAAAGTATGTTGACAATAGGTATGTATTACAGACACTAATGCTTCTGGTAAAAATATGGGTCTGAAACTTCAGTTCTGCATGGCTGATCTGTATCTAATTTTTTTTTTTTAAACTTCTGCTGTTTAGAAGTTATGAGTCACTCTGAAGACAAGAAAACAATAAGACCAGTATAAGCCAATTTCTCAATGCCAGAACATTTTTATTTAGCTACGGATACTTTCTGATTTCTCAACTGAGTCTTGAACTTCGATTTCATGTAGCATTGATTTAAAGATGTTGCCAAAGAAGAGAGAGTGGCTTTTTTATACAGTTGTACAACTGCGTTATCATGCTGTGTAACTTTATACATACCTAGGAACAGAAGCAATTTTAAATTAGATTCCTCCTTTCTATTCTTCGAAGACTTATTTTGTATCACTAACAGAATTCTTGAAGTGAAAATTGCCAGCCGCAAAAGACAGAGATAAAGCCTGATTGCCACAGACCATAAGTATGTACAATAAATGACTGCATCCTGTATGTTATCTTCAGAAGATAACGTTAGTGTACGACAAAGTTTCAATAAATCAGTTCATTTGGGCGTGAAGCTAAAAATAATATCAGGTTTAATTGTGAGCAACATGATGAAAACAAAATCGTATGCAGCCCTGACAAGTGCGATTGAAAATAAGTTAATAAAGCACCAACTGGGTTTAGCAGCATCTCAGGGTAGCCTCAAAAGGAAAACAAGTGACCTACAACTGGAAGAAGCCATGGTCACAGACCTGCTGCCTTAGTCTAGGGTTACCAGGTAGACCCCCTCCAAAAAAACAGACACACTTGATCGTGGGCGGGGGAGGGGCTGGCCAGGAGGAGGGAAGCAGAGCAGGGGGTGGGGTCGGGGGCCACGGGGCTGGCCAGGAGGAAGGGGGGGCAGGAAGCAGAGCTGGGGGAGGGGGGTGAGCAACTCGGCCGGCAGGGAGCAGGACTGACCCCAGCACTTGCAGATCCCGGGGCACTGCCTGTCCCACGCAGGGTCCCGGTGACACACAAACGAGGAGGAAGCTACCCCTCCCCCTCACACTCAACCTAGGGCTCCCAGCGGCAATCGCGGCCCCGCCTCCCAGCTGGGACTCCCAGCTGCTCCCCCGGCCCAGCCAGGCTTTCATCTGGTGCGCAGCCAGAAAAATCAGAAAGTACCGGACATTGCACGTGTCCAGTATTGTCAGATTTTTTTTTTACTGGACAGAGAGCGTAAATACCGGACTGTCCAGTACAATACTGGACACCTGGCAACCCTACCCTAGTCTGCCAGGGGGACACCTTGGGAAACTGAGAGGCATTACAGAGAAATGCTTACAAACGCAAGGCTGGGAGGGAAAGGAAGGCAACGTTCAAGGCGTATCATGTGTCTTGCTGAAGGCCCTCCGTTTCTGTAAGAAGGAACTTGCCTGGTGAGACCCACCTACTTTTTTCCCCTGTTCTCTGTACAGAGCCACATTTTTCAGTAACAAGCACAGTCGAGAGGGATCCCAAAGACCAGGGCCAACCCCACTCCCACTCCACACACAGTAACAGGCGCAACAACTGGACAAAAACTTTAAAGCAACTCACCTCGAAGGAGCGAGCGCAGAAAGCCGAGTTCACTCGGAGCTGCAGGCGCCGGCCCTTCAGGCCCCGGAGGAAGAAGCTCTCTCGCTTGGGACATCTGCCTTCGCTCACCCCGCGACCCAGGAGCTTCCACCCCCGACCAACCTAACACAGCACCCTGAAGGGACAAACAAGCGACGGGCCTTTAGAGCGCACTGCACGCCACAGGCTCCCGGCCCCGGGGCCAGGGCTTGGGGAGGGGCCGGCCAGATTCACAGAAGCAACAACTTTGCAACTGCTCAGCAGGCGCGCCCCTCCTCCCCAGGCGTGCGGAGGGCGCCTTTGGTTGCCTAGGCACAAACTGCTGCATGGAAACTCATTGAGCAGAGCCCCGGCGCTCTGGGGGGGTGACCAGCACAAGCCACCCGCCCTACCCTGGCTGCTCGGCCCTCGCACGCTGCCCTCCCCCCACCACAGGGTGTCCGCCCCCTGCCAGACACGGGAAACTTACTGAGGCTCCCCAAGCAGCAGAAACAGCATCTCCGCTGCCGGCGCGGCCGCCTCCTTTCTGCAGCTACGGCTGCTGCCGCCTCCTCCTGTACAGCCCCCGGGCTCTACGGCTGTATCCCCTGGCAGCCCGCCCCGCTGCTGCGCGGGATCTCGCCCTCTCCAGCCAGCACACGCCAAAGCGGGGACTTCTTTCGTCCTCCCCCCACACCTCCTCCCGCTTCTTTTTTTCATCATTTCCGGAGCTGAAAACATCCAGCTCTGTGGCAGCGATCGAAGCCTGGGGGCGGCGGCTCCCCAGGTCCCGCTGCCCGACCGGTTCTCCAGAGCCTGGGCCAGAAAGAGGTCATGGCCATGGGCCATCCCAAAACCGCGAACGTCCTCCTACCCATGCGGCTGGGGTGGGTTCTAACCCGGCAAGTGCCTTGAGCAGGGGAGACACCCCTGCCAGAAAAGAGGCTTTCATGCCTCAATAAAGTTTGCAGCTGTAGCATGGGCTGGGAGAGGAAGGCTAACAAGTGACTCGGACATTATTCACATTGAAGTTACCTTTCAGGTTGAACCGGTTAACAAATAGCAACTTGACTGATCTGTGAAAGTCAGAGACACTAGGCCCAAAGCCTTCCATCAACAACATAGATTTACTTTCTTTAAAAAAGTTAATGCCGTATTAACATACTGTTTCACAAGTAAAATAATATTTTAACTTTAATGATTTAAAACATTTATACAAAACTATTCATAAGATCTGCACACAATGAGGACAGAACAAGCAAAGATTTTACAGTGTAGATACCTAGAGAGCTAAACCACTTCCTTCCTTCCACCAGTACCTCTTCAGTAATAGACTGCATCTTTCAGTGCAGGTCTGTTTTCATCCATATAGAAAAGAAATTTGTGTCAATCTGGTACACATCAATGCTCACTTTGATATAACTTAAGCTGGTCAGTGATATGGAAAAGACACACCCTTGGGTGATGTGAATTATATCAACCCAAGTACTGGTGTGGGCAGTGATATTTAGGCAGGACTGTTTCTACAGGTGATGCAATTATGTTAAGAGAGCTCTCTCCTGTTGGCATAAAGTGTCTGCACTACCAGTGCTACAGTGGCATAGATATGTTGGTACAGCTGCATCACTGTAGTATTTCGAACCCCTTACCTTAGCTCCTGAGACTGCATGTGTTGAGCTTTTTTACTAAGAGCATTTATTGACTGCATTGGGAACCATATTTGATAGTAAATGAAGCACATGTATTAAGTGTTTGCAGGTTTGAGGGCCCATAACATGTTCTTATAAAGCAATCTCTTTGTCAGCATTTCAAACTTTTAAAAAGCAATTTGTATGATTTAATTGTAATATCCTTTAAATTCACTACCAGGGTTCAGTCCTCATCTGTGAACTTATTTGAACATCTCTCTAAGAAAGCATACAAACAAAACTAAGTAGGAAAAATTAGACGAAAGACAAAATAGTCTTAAGTAATAAGTATCTCCTGAAAAATACAGACATTTTAATGACAACCACTGTAAATAATAATTAATAGTGTTAGCACATAAGAACTGATCATCCTGTTGTTTATTGACAAAATAAAAAGGAAAAATAAAAAATACAACTAGTGAAATTTAAATGTGATTTTATACAATTTCCTTTCAATTTTAGTAATGTAAAATAGGGATTTTGGTTACTCAATTAACTGGTTAAATGAAATGTTTAACAGGTTAACCATTATCCCGTGGGCAGGAGCTGCTCCAGTTCATCTGGGCTGAAGCACCCCCACTTCCCCCCCACCCTCCCACTCATGGTGCAGCACAGTGGGCTTGGCCAGGCTGGAGGGCTCCCTGCACTATGAGTGGGAGGGTGGGGGGAAGTGGGGGTGCTTCAGCCCAGATGAGCTTGAGCAGCTATGGGGTAGGGTCCTGCCTGCCTCCATCTGGGGTGTGGAACTGGAGCTTCCAGAACTCCTGAGGCTACTGCACCAGTGCTGCCAGAGTCCCACCAGCTACCCTGTCCGGGGTTACTGCCACTCGGCCCAGTTAACCTGTTACCTATCCGGTAAGCCTGATAACAAAGTGAGTATCTACACAGCAAACCTGTTATTTTGAAATTATTTCAAAATAACAGGCTTCTTATTCTGAATTCTATAACCCTCATTTCACAAGGAATAACATTTATTTCAAAATAGTTATTTCGTAAGAGAGTGGGTGCAGACAGTGCAGCTGTGGTTATTTCGGAATAAGTGGCCTCCAGGGATTCTCACAGGTGTCCAGGTAGCCACTCTGTCCACACTCAACAGAACTCTATAATTCCCCTTCTCCTGCAGCCTTTAAAGGTGTAGCCTCAGGGGAAAGGGCTTGTGGCATAAAAAAAGCCCTGTGGCTGCTGGGGGAAGGGACACCAGCAGCCTTCACTGTCTTTCCCACCACCATGAGTGACCCCCATGCTCCTACCGAGCCCTCCTTAGCTGCAAGGGAGCCGGCAGCCAGCTCTAAAGTCCCTGCCCTGGGGCAAAAGGGGAGTGTGCCATCCTGTGTATGGTGCGGAGATCCTGAATCTCATTGAGATCTGGGGAGAGGAGGCAAACCTCCAGGATCTCCACACCAATCAGAGGAACACAGACATATACGGCCAGATGACTGACAGCCTGGACCAGAAGGGACACAGCCACACCCAGGAGCAGGTGAAGGAGCTGAGGCAGGCCTATACCAAGGCCAGGGAGTGCTTCTCACTCAGGGGCAGCACCCCCTCTCCTGCCAGTTTTTCAACCAGCTCCACCACATCCGGGGGGGGGGGTGTCAGTCCCTTCCCCCACTTGTTATGGACTCTGGGTCCTGTCGTCAGCCTCCCGGAGAACGTGGCTGAGGAAGAGGAGCAGGAGGAAGACAAGGAGGCCAGCACCAACATCATGCCTGCCAGCCAGGAGTTCAGCCTGTCCCTGGAGTCATCCCCCCACCTCCCAGAATGTGTCCCAGGAGTTGAATGTAGCCGGAGAATGCCCATCAGGTGAGTTCCATTACTTTCCCTAGACACATGCAGGGGTAGGTGGCAGGCAGTGAAGGGCTGTGAGCTCTTTGCTCAGCCTGGAGATTCACAACAGCCTGTGCACATGGAGCACCAGTCCAGAGCACACAGCCACAATGAGAAATGTTGCACAGGGTTCCTGCCTTACTCCCCACCCCATGGCGGGACACCTTCCCACTACAAGCCACCACTAAGGAGGACAGGGTCATGGACACACACACAGCAGTGCCACACACAGGCATGCCCACACTCCCAGACCAGCATGGCGAGGCAGAGGACACTGGTCCACTGCCAGTGGAGCCTCCTGGAAGGAGAAGGAAGTGGAGGGGACCCCAGCAGCACCTTCCCTGCCAAGTGGCATCTGTCACTCACAGACACCTCCTCCAACACCTTCCCCCATCCAGAGGGCAGGGATATACGTCTCTTCCATGTGGGACGCTGCCACTGCCAGAACTGGTGTGTGCAAGGCCCTGAGGGAAGGCAAACCACCCTGTCGACTCCCTTCTGCCTGCAGGCTCCCAGCCTGATTGACACCTTCCTATGTCTGCTTGTCCTCAGGGCAAAGGTGTAGTAAGGTTCCCCACTGGGACATCTGTGCCCCTGCAGAAAAGGGCCCACTGTCCGGGCCTCAGATGGCCTTGATCAAAACACATTGCCTTTGTCTGACTCAAGACTTTTTGGTGTTGGCTCATAGATGAGGGCTTCTTGCACCCTGGCTCCAGGGATGACTTTCCTTCTCTTTGTTCTTTGCAGCTGGACCAGCTGCAAGTGCGATGTGAGCCACATCTCCTGCACCAGCCTCCTGACTCTGTGAGACTTGCAGGCACTACTGACCCCGCAAGGACCTCCAGCAGGAGCACATAGCCTGCTTCCATTCCCTCCAGCAGTCTCTGGACCAACAGGAGCAAAGGTTGGACACGGAGCTGGAGAAGCACCATGCTGATTGGGAGCTAAACTGCACCACCTAGCAGGAGCTGTCCCAGGAGACCTGGAGCACATGTGCGGTAAACAGTGCTGTCGCCAACCACATGGTCACCGCGATTGAGCAGTCCAGCAGCCACACACACCCCTGCACTCGGTCCTCCTCCCACCCCTCTGGCTTCTCCTCCTAGCCTCCCACCAGCCACTAAGAGCCCTGCATATGAGACAGTGGGACCGCTTGAGGCAGGCACCAGTCCCAACCCCAGCCCTGAGCCTCTCCTCTGTCCTCTTTACCCTTCCTCCTACCACCTTCCCCCTCCTAGGTTCTTTCCCCAGTCCCTCCCCAATTATATTTATCCTGAATAAAAATACAGTTTCTTGTTCCAAAACAAAACATCTGGTATATTGTATCTTCAGGAGAGTGGAGTAGGAGGAGGGGAAGGTGGGAAGTGAGGGTAGGGGAAGGGAGGGTTGGAGGAGGAAAGGCACACAGGGACAATGCAGAGGCCCCTTGTGAGGAAGCCCAGGGGAGAGTGTTACAGCTAGCCTGGTCTGAAATTCTTTCTTCAAGGTCTCCCCCTTGTTCTTGCACAGGCTGTGCAGGACACAGCAAGCCAACACCACTTTGGAATGGTCTGCTCGCCGAGGTCCAGCCGGGTGAGGAGACAGTGGAACCTCTCTTTGAGATGACCAAAGACACCCATCACAACAATGCCGGCCCTGCTGAGCCTGGCGTTGAAGCGTTCCTTCGTGGAGTCAAAGAGTCCCTTGTAGGGCTTCTTTAGCCATTGGAGTAAGAAGCCAACCCCCTCCCCTTCCCACACATCAGGACCAACCCTAGCTTGCCCCATCCTCCCGCAGGGCTTTATGAAGGCTGGGCTGAAAAACATTCCAGGGAGGGAGCTTCCATCCCTCCCACCTTCCTTACGGAACTCCATTCTAGCAGTTCACTGCCATCCTGGGACAATAACACGAGAGAGTCATAACTGCATGACCCTATGGTCAATCCCCCATGCCATCCCTATGGTCAATCCCCCATGCCGAAATGGTTCCTAATGGAGCAGTAGCTGTCCAGCATGGTGAGCTTCCAAATAGCAATGATGACCCACTTCTAGAGGGGAATGGCAGGTCTCATATGGTCTCACCTGAGGGCAGGGGTGAGCCACTTGTAGAGCTCCAGAAAGGTGTCCTTCCGCATGCAGAAGTTCTGAAGCCATGGTTGGTCATCCCACTACTCCATGATGATCCAGTTAGAACTGGTGCCTTGGTGCAAGACGAGGCGATGCACCATGTGCAGGGGAGGGTGGGAGGGACTGTGCTTCATAACCAGCACATGGAGAGAGGAGAGGAGGTGCTCCTTGGGGAGAGGCAGGTCCTGTTCCTGCAGAGCCATGAGGGCAGCCTGCAATAACTACACCGGGAGGTGCAGCAGCAGGTCCAGGAGCTGGGAACTGCTTTTCAGTAGTCCATGGCTGGAGCGCTGTGGTGTCCACAAAGGCAACCAGAGCACGCAGTGAGAAGGGTTTGCTGTCCCTCAAAGTAGACAAAGATGAAGATCCTGAGACACGACTGTACAGAGGGTCCCTTTAAGCACAAGCTTCAGATAGCCTCAGGCAGCAGCTCCAGGTAGTGACTGCTGTACTGATGCATGAAGTGCTTCCAGGGGGCTTGAAATGCGATTCAGGCTCCATTCAGTGTAAACACTCTATTTCAAAATAGCTCAGTGCTATTTCAATGGGCATTTGTAGTGTGCACGCACTATTTCAAAATAAGCTATTTCTGAGGGTTGTTGTTGTTTTTTATGAAAATAATTAAAAAAAAAGCGTGCAGTGTAAACATAGCCTTAAAGTTCTGGTTTTCACAACATCCTCTGAGGGATTAGTAAAATAGGGATTACAGTTTAGTTTCTTGACTCCTACTTTGTGCTCATTCTTCCAGCACACACTTTATAAAGCAACGGGAGGAGCAAAATGTTAGCCAAGAACACTGCAGCTAGCTCCTACTTCTCAAAAATGTGCCATTTGATCTAAATATCAATCCAGAGCAGACATCTCAATTTTTTGAGTTTTATCTGTGAGACGCATGCATTAAACTTAATAGATGATAGCACGAGTGTACTCTGCCACGTTTCAAAGTTGTCGGAGTCTACATATTTTAGATCAGATGTGCAAACATTAATTCATTACAACATTTTAAAACAAATTAATAAAATAAAAAAAATTGAGTTGAGATTGCCATATTGTAATTCATTGAGCTCTGATATAGCTGTAGAAAAGTTGCCTGGTGAGTAAGATAACTTAAATTCAAGGGTTAAAAATAGTTCCTTTTCAGCTTAGTAAGGTGTTTACTAGAATTTGCAGCAAGGTATTAACAAACAATGCTGTATCCTGTAGCCCACTGCATTCAGTTGTGGTCATCATTGATGAGATATATCAAATATAAGAAAAGACACTGCAAGAATTGAGTGATATAAGGGGAATTATTCACTAACATCACATATTTTTTTCTAATAAAATATTGTTTCATTTAAATTAGACAGCAGAGTCAAAAATTATTCTAAAATGTTATAATTGAGAATTTGCAGTACTCCATAATCAGGAAGTTCTCACTAAAGATTCTAACACCAACCTCCCTGTCCATACCATCCATCACATATGGTATGGGGCACAGAGATATGACAAAGTCCTCCATCCCACTCCTGTTGCCACAGCCATCTTAGCTTTGGGCTGTTGCATATATATATTTCAATATGTTCTTTCATTATGTGATAATAAAATCCCTGCGTAGTCTTCCAGCCCATGATGACAGACTATGGGTATGTCTACATTAACCCCCTAGTTCAAACTAGGGAGGCTAATGTAGGCATTCGAACTTGCAAATGAAGCCTGGGATTTAAATATCCCGGGCTTTATTTGCATGTTCCTATCCGGTCGCCATTTTTAAATGCCACTAGTCCGGACTAACTGCCCGTGGCTACACGCGGAAGTTAAATGGTAATTTGAACTAAGTCCTTAGTTTGAATTACCTGTTACACCTCATTCCAGGAGGAGTAACAGGTAATTCGAACTAATGTCTTAGTTCGAATTACTGTTTAACTGCCGCGTGTAGCCGCGGGTAGTTAGTCCAGACTAGTGGCATTTAAAAATGGTGACCGGACGGGAACATGCAAATAAAGCCCAGGATATTTAAATCCCAGGCTTCATTTGCAAGTTCGAATGCCTACTTTAACCTCCCTAGTTCAAACTAGGGGGCTAGTGTAGACATACCCTATGACATGGGTAGGAAGAGGAGTTTAAAATGTTTTGAAGATATTAGATGAAAGTTGGGCATGATCATACTTCAGAGCTAGACAGCTGTTGGGGGGGGGGGGGGGGGTTAGGGGGTTAGTACAGGGACAGTGGCCGGTGTCTCACACAAAGCTAGTGTAAAAGATGGAGTCTACCACTACTATCAAGATGATGAATTTGGGAGACAGGCATGTTTTGGAGCAGTATATGAGTTTCATCAATTTCCTTTTTCTGTGAAAACAGTAAAAAATACAGAATTCCCTTTTGTCACTATTGAATCAAACCTAGTATGTGGTAGAACTAGAGCATATTTTTTGGAAAGACATTCTTTGTTGATTTAAAGATTTCAAGTAAATCCGCCATATCTCATGTTAAGTTATTCTAATTGTTAATTGCCCACATTGTTAAAAATTGTGCCTTATTCCTAATTGGTCTTTGTCAAGCTTCAATGTCCAGCTACTGAACCTTAGTGGATATTGGTTTTGTTTTTTTGAAAGAGATTTTGGGAACAGTGAGACCATTTACTACAGTGATATTAAGATGTGTTTGCATAACTGTACCCTTGTTGGTTTCAAATATAAGAAAACAAAATGTAATTTCAATTTAAAAAATGCTCTTTGCACAATGCAGAAAAGCTCTAGAGAACTATCACTAGTTGCCAGATGTTGGCTAAGTAGACCCAAATTCCTGCAAAATTCTTCCTGTCAATAAGGATACTCAGCACCTCTTAGGTGTTCTCAGAATCTCTGATTATTAGGCATTTTGTAAAAAGATGAGAATATTCAATATATCTTCCTCCATTTATCAGTTTGGCTTTAGATAGTGCACATTCAAGTCATCCCTTCTGACTATGAATACCTGATTCACACTTTAATATTTTTCATTAATATTCATATAGTGCTTGAACTTCACATACAAGTGACCTTTCAGCCATTTTTCAGAAACAGAATAAAGACATAGTCTCTACCTTGGGAACTTTATGCTGTACCAATAGCCAAATGTAGCAAAAGAATGTTACAGATAAAGGTGGGAGCTAAGGCAGAGAGAGAGAGAGAGAGACAGATGAGAGTTAAAGCAAATAATGTTATGCTGTAAAATAATACAATGCAAGTGAAGTTTACAAATTCAGGTGTATTCTTTTAAATTGAGAAGGAGGTAAGGAGTATACAGCATGTAAGTGGAGATCAATAGTGAAAAAAGTGCCATAAAAGAAGTGGGTATTGACAAGATATTTGAAGGAGAATAAGGACGGGTGGAACAGTGGGAGTGGAATGTCATTGGCTCTTGGCATTCAAGGCTGAGTTTCTACAACACAGCTTTTTGGTTTTGTTTTAGTTATTCCTCCCATCCCCCCTCCCTTCCCCCTCCAAATAATCTGAAATTCTTTTAAGGCTTGTTTAAAAGCATCTTTGCCATGACTTGCCATACTCCAGCAAAATCAGTCAACCCAGAAACATCAGAAATGAAATCACATGTTCCATTTAAGCAAATAATTTTATCTCTGCTGAACATGTAAGCCCACTTGTGCTGGAACCCACATTTTTACTCCATTATCCTATCCACTTGCGATGGGCTATCTTATTAGTGTTGCCTTGTGATTCAAATTCCCCAGTCTTTGCCTTCCTCCAGTTACTCAATGGGTTCAGTCCTCACATCAATTGATGCAGCTGTGAAGAATGGTGAGGGCCCTAAATTATCTTTCTGAGGCCTCTATTCAGTTGAAATAACCAGTGGTGTAACCTACAGCAGCCTAAGAGCTCCTCTAAGTTATGTTAGCAGTAGCAGTCGCACAAAGGCCACCCTGACCTTGCCTGGCCTTTTCCTGCCCCCGACCCCCACCCCCACCCCCAACATGTCACTCTGAGGGGAGGAGCAAGTATCACAGAGCACACTGTGATGACTCTATGCCACCTGACGATTGCGTTCTGACAGGAGAAACCTTGGCTACCCATTTAAGGCAGTTTTTAACATGCTTTTTGCTGTCCCACATCAGTGGTGGAGGACTGAACCTAATATAAACAAGGATGGAAAACTGGGCCTCTAAGTTTTATTGAAAAGTATTTTTGTCATTTCCTTTTCTACGTTTAATATAATTATTTTTGTGTCTTCCATGAAGGTTAGAGAAATATTTATTTTATAACATGTTCAGCAAACATTATAATGTAATATACACTGTAAAGCATAGTAAAATATTATGAGACAAATTTAGCGCAGCTGCAATGCAAGTGAAGTCAAAGTTATATCATAGATGAATTTGGCTCAAAAAGCTTTATCACATTTCCAGTAAAGTAGGTCGTATAGCATGGTTTAATATAGTTTCAGCTATTTCTGAGCAAGTTCAAGGAGGTAGTTCACTCAAAGAGGTAATAGATCTCATGTAAGCATGTAAACTGACATTTCATCACAACAAATTTTCAACTAGCAATTCATAATATTACCAGAGACAAGCCAAGAAGAATTATTCAAGACTCAAACAAAAGTAAGTGGGTTGGGTTGCAACAATTAATTTATTTGCAGCATATACTCAGCATTCACCTTTTCACACTTCAATAAAGCCAGAGAGCGCCTATCAATAAGAATGTTTAATTTTAACAAACGTTCAAGCTTTTTGAAAGAGCATCCTTGTGATATTGTATAATGATTTTTTATTAAATCCCTTCATAACATTTTAAAGGTATTTCTTCTCCCTGATGTTTATAAGGATCTTCTCAATAAAGAAAAGATTGGCAACTCCACAAAATTGGTAGTGAATGGAACAAAGTGCAAAGCAGTGCATCCAACCATAGTAAATGAGTGTTCCAGTGGAACACTACTGAGAGTACCATGTCAGGGTTAATTACTTAGAAACTAGACAGTGATAGTCCAAAACTGAGGATCTTTCACTTACAAGACACCTCAAAAAAAGAACTTCTGTTTCACCACACTGGCTGACAAGAAGTCATACAAGCAAGTCCCTTCAGTTCCCCTGCATCACCACCAGTAGCATTCCTTACAAGGACGACTGGTTATGAAAATCACTATCTCCAATTAAAGGTTATTCTGATCCCAAAGGGCCAGCCACACATCCAGGTCAACATATAACTTAGATCTTACCCAAAATACATATTATTAGCCAATTTTTATTAACTAAACTAAATTTTATTTTAAAAAAGGAGGGAGAGCGAGCGAGAGAGAGCGAGAGAGAGCGAGAGTATTGGTTAAAAGGTTGGTATACATATAGACATGAGTTCAGTTCTTAGAGCAGATTCATAGTAGAGAAGATGAGCTCTGTGGTTGCAAAGAAGTTTTCAGAATTCTGTCTGTATGTTATAGTTCAAAGTTCAACATCATATTCAGGGTGCACCAGCTTAACACTGGGATCTCAGTCCTTATGGTTTAGGCTTCCACTGCATGAAACCTTTAACAGATCAGAGATACTAAGTCGATGTTCATTACAAGGGGACCAGAATATTCTTATGGCTTGCAGCTTTCCTCATGTACATCCAAGCATATATGAGCTAAACAGGTTTAGGGCCCAAGAGCCTTTTATATACATTTCAAGCAGCCTCTTGACCATTCAGTACTAGGGAAACAAAGAGGCTTTTGATGAAACCTTCTGTTTCCCAAACATCATGGTAATTAACATAAGGTAATTTATCCATTAAACAGTTTATCACAAACTCTAAAGAGACATATAAACAATGTAATTATTTTATCCAAGATTCATTTAAATGTTAATATTCCCTTTGATGTCCTAATCAATAATTATAGTAATAAGTAGGAACTGTCTGTTTAAACTGCTAACATCAAACGAGATATAGATAAACACGTACAATTAGTATTACCTCTAATTTCTAACAAGTCAGATTTGCGTTTCAAAGTTGTCTCCTACCTTGCATTGAATGGTTCCAATTATCACTTGCACACTGTTCTCAGTGCCTCTACAGGTTGACTCTTGTCATCTGGCCTGGGATTTTTCTTAACTCTTTTCTAGCCATATGTCATACTTCAATGAGATGTTATATTGAGGGATGTGAATGGGTAACTAGTTAACCACTTACCCTGTAAGTATCACTCTTAACAGGTTAACTGTGACCCAGGAGCAGTCTCCAATCGCTGCAAGCAGGCACAACTGCTCTGTGTGGGGTAGGGAGGCCCTCCCCCGCAACAGGGCCAGCCTTAGGGTTGGGAAAACTGGGCCCATGCCCAGGGCATCATAGGCAGAGGGTGAGGGGCTGGGACATGGGTGTTGCTGGGCAAAGAGAGTGGAGAGTACTGGGCAGTAGGGCAGTGTGGCGTGGCATGCTGGAAACACAGGGGTGAGGTTGGGGGTACAGCTGGGAGGAAGTGCAGGGTTGGAATGAAGGAGGCACTGTGCAGAGTTTAGGGGCAAAGGGGCAGCGCAGTGGAAGGTCTGGAGCAGCCAGGCTGGAGCAGCTTCTCTCCGTGGTGCAGGGGCAACTACAGTGCTGTAGGCAGGAACAGCCCACCCTCCTCTACTCTTCCATGTTTAATCAGTTAATCAGTTAAACTTAACCTTAACCACTTAACTAATGAAATGGGATTTTACATCCCTAGTTATTTCATAACCATATAATGTCACACACATCCACCAAGTAAACACACTGACTAAACAATTTTTTCCTCACTTACATTTTCCAGTTCCAGTTATCTTTGGTGTTACATGTATCAGGTAAAAGATAGTTGAAACAAATGTGATTCTCAGGTTGACTGTACTCCTTTCTCTTTTGTAACTCAATAAATATTTGGATACAGTGTCACTCATATTTATATTTTACACACATAGAATTGTAATTTTAATGAGTTCTTACATTAGTTTCACAACAGTATTATACTAACAATTTGTCACCATCAAGTGAAGCTAGTAAAAGTACAATACACAGAATTACACACACACTCCTCCACACATACAAAAAGATTTCCATATAAAAAAGGCTTTGCCAACCCTTTCAAAATATTAAAATGAAAAATATAAAAAATATCCCTATTATACAAATAGAATGAATAATGCATTGGAACAGAACTCTGTACCGTATATTACTATGTTACATCAGGATATCACATCAAGGGACCCATAAAGATTTAGTCAAGTTTTTTTGTGTTATTCTTAATATGCATTCATAACATACACCATAATGTCTCCTTCTGAGCTTTTATAGTGTATGCTATGAATGGATATTAACAATACTATGCATTCAGTATTATAGATTCATAATATAGAATACTCTTAGTTACATATTGTGTATTATTCCTAATACATATTCAGAGCATATCTTGTAACAGCTCCTTTGGAACCATTAATGTCTATGCTGTGAATTCGTATTAACAGTAGAATGCATTTGCATATTATGAGTCCATAATATTGAATACATAGTAAAATCTTTTATAAAAAGTAGTTACTATACATACACACAGAAGCTGTTCACTCATGCTTCTCACTCAAACATCTCAGCCATTTGTGGGGCGGTTTCTCACTTTTGGCTGTGCAACTGTTGAGGAGAACCAGTTCTGAATTATAACTATTCAATGAACTTTTTTCTTACTGCAAGGTATTTCAGAAAGTCATCTCTTTTTTTTCTCTTTCTCATACCCTGTGATAAGTAAGACCAAGATTTTAAAAATGAATGCCTCAAATTATGTTCCTGAATTTATATTTCAACACCTAAGCGTCCAGATTCTCAAAAGTAAAATACAGAGCAGCAAGAAGCTCACATTAAAGTCCTATACAAGTGTTCCTCAAAACATTTTTGTAAATAAAATAAAAGGAAACACCAACCAACCAAAGGAGAAAAAAAACCCAAACTCAATTTTCAACAGAATAAAAATTCTGTGGAAAATTTTGAATGTAATGATTGCTTATTTCAAAATTATTTACCAAAAATACATAATATTTTCCCACAATCTCTGTCTCTCTTTACTCACTCACCTGACATATCTTTGCCACGAGTGAAAGTCATTACTTCCATACACAGCTATATGACATTAACACAATATTTTGATCAATAAGATGTCCGTATTACTACACTGATAGATTAACAGTTTGATGAACTTACAGAAATAATGCATGATACTTGATTCATTGTCTCTATAAAGCATTTGGGATTAGATTGTCCCAAGCAGAAGAATAAAGGAGAATTATGCTCTGTCTAGTCTACTTGCTCAGCTAAGTAAGACCTATCTGGATCTTGGATCCAGGTCTGGTGCAAAGCACAGATCATGTTCTATGGATATCCTCCCACCGTGGAGCAAGTGGATAGGGCAGAGATCCTTGGTCTTCCCACCAATAATTGGCCAGAATACCAGCCAGATATGAGGGGGGAAGTAAGCTGCATCCTTTTGAAAGACATCCATGACCTCTCTTACCATGTATTCTTCCATAGAGAACAATTTTAGGCAGTTGTATGAGTATATTCTAACCACATGGTTGAACCATTATAATTAGTGAATTTTGATAACTACACTATTAGTCTTTCATGGATTTTAGCATTCCTTAGTTCATCTAACTTTGTCATGCCTAGGATATGATTTCAAATTATTCTTTTGCTGCACACACTTTGACAGGACCCACGTTTTGCATTGTATATAATCTGGTTTAAGGTTCAAAAGTTTCCCTTCAGTCACAGGAATGTGCTGCTGGCAGCAACTATCCACTTGTAAATGTCATCTTCATATCAGTTGTTATGTGTTATTATGAAGCCCAAGTAGCAGAAGCTATCTGTTTGTTCAATATCTATATGGTTAATGACTAATTTTGCCTCTTTCTTGATATTTGATGTTACTATTCATTTGGTGTTTTGTTCATTCAATTTTAATACCATTCTCTGGCTGTAGTGTATACGTTAATTACTGCTACTTGGTTGTAGTCCTCCATAGGCATTATCGTTAGGATATGGTCAACAAAGTCAAGGAGACTGCTAATTTTCTCTAATATCATGCAGCCTCTATCAATATTCATAAGAAAGTTGGACAAGATGTTTTCTAAATATAGAGTAAAGAGTATTTAATTGAATATGCATCCCTGTTCAACTCCAGCTTTCACTTTAAACCACTGACATCTGTCATTGATTCTTACTACATGCCAGTCTATGTTACACAGACTGAAGTATTTGACTCAGTTTGCAGCTAAAACACTACCACTTGAGGACTTGCCACAGATTTTCTCTGTTAGTGGAGTCAAAGGCTTTCTTAAAGTGAATGTACGTATAAAATGTTGGTTTGCTGAACTCTGTGTCACTATAAGATTTGACAAAAAGCAAATATCAATCCTATTTGCACTGGAATCAAAGAGATTGGCCTTTGTACTAAAAGTTGGGAAAGGATGATGGAGATCCTCCGGAAAAGGGCTTATTTTCCGGAGAATCACGTCTATACTGGCGCTTTTCTCCGGCTTATCCCCAAGCCGGAAAAAAGCGGCAGCCATGTTAATGCAAATACCGCGGGGGATATTTAAATCCCCCACGGATTTGCCTATTCCAAAGTGTCTAATCTGCATCCCTTTTCCGGAAAAGGGGTGCAATGTAGACACAGCCATAGTGTGTTATAGCATATCGCTCACATGTGCAGAGTATGAGTTTATCTAAAAATGGGTGTCTAGACACATACTTAGATAAACATTTATTTATACGTATAGTATTCCATAAGCCTTCCTATAGTCTTTGCTTTAATTTAATAGATTCAAAAAAATTACTGTGTGCATGTATTCATATATATAATTTTGCAAAACTGAAGTGCAAATGAATACAATATTTCAAATACTGCTATGCTCATGTTTCAAGATTCTGATCTCATTTTTACCACTGTAAAGTCAAATAACTCTGGCCTCAGGATTGGCATAAATTAGATCAGAATTTGTCCTACTGTAATTTTAAAAAATAATGCACAGCCTCCATTGCTGCTGATACTTTTTAGAAATGATTATTGTTCATATTCTCATCAGCATGTGTAACAGGAAAGGGGAATTTACGCCATTGCTTTCCTATGGGAAGCCATATTTCTGGAACTTTTATGGCAGGGGTGAGAGAGAGAGAGCAATGCAGGATAGAGTCTGGGCCAACAACTTCCTTACTCCACTGTAAAATAACAATCTGTTACAATGTATTAAACTGTATAATGTGAAAAGAATATAACTATCAGAAAATGCTAAAGAACTTGACTTGTGTAATGTCTTTTCTTTAGACTGTAAAAATATTGGGTCAGAAGTTTGATTTGTCCTATATGTTCTCAGGTGTTTTAGATCAACTTTTAAATCACTGACTCTGGCCACTTCAGTTAACACTTGCCAACTTTGTAGTACTCTTCTTATTTCCTATGGATGCGTGATTGGTAAGGAAAATATAATAAAGGTAACCTGAAGTCATCAAGGAGACTACATATTTTGATACAGGAATTCACATTGTTTTGTTTACAAAACCTATACAGAAGTACAATACATTTTCAGTTAATGTTGAAAAATGTCTTATTTTCATTCTGCTCATTCTGTTTCTTTTTAACTACAGAGGTGTAAAAAAAAATCTGATTTATGATCATTTAGATGTTTCTTGAGATTTGATTTTTGTGCTAATTCTTCCTGAACTTCTTTATGGTTTTTTTGTTTTGTTTTTGTTTTCATTTTTTGATTTTTTGCATTACCTCTAATGGATCAATTTTGCATGTTGCCAAACAAAATTAAAATTGTTTTCCCCTCACTTTCTGTTTTCTGTGTGACTGTTTTGTATCAATTACTCTTTTTAATTTTAACTAATATGCATTTCTGAAAATATAAATAAAATGAAAAAAGTATAGCTTTTAGAGTTGGTCTTGATGTATTTTCCCGTTTCTTTATTCCCTTTCCCCAGTTCCTTAGGACAATTTTTCATTGCTGTTGATTAAGGACATACGCTATGGACATTTGTGTTGAACCACAGGATGTTGATTAATTGGTCCATGTTAGTACAGTTCATTAAATATTTAAATTCTATTTATGTAAGTGCTTAATATTACTTTTATTTCAGAAATACTGAATACAAGATAAATCAACTGCAGAACAAGTCATCATAATGGTTGCCACTTACCATTCTCTGTGACCAACATTTTTGTGACCCATGAGCTTTACCTTTCCTCCTAATATTTCCTGATAGTTTCCCAAATTGTTTATTACCCAAAGGATAAAAACAGAAGCTTTTTTTTATTTTAGTCTAGTTTTTCTCTGCAAATAGATTAATAGGGATTGCTGCTGGTTAAACATAGTAGCCCATCACATTCTTGGCTCAAAGTGATAGAAATATAGCTGTGTTAGTCTGGTGTAGCTGAAACAAAAAACAGGACTATGTAGCACTTTAAAGACTAACAAGATGGTTTATTAGGTGATGAGCTTTCGTGGGCCAGACCCACTTCCACAGATCAAATAGTGGAAGAAAATTCTCTCTCTCTCTCTCTCTTTCTCTCTCACACACACACGCGCGACAATTATATATGGTTGTGACAATTTTCTTCCACTATTTGATCTGAGGAAGTAGGTCTGGCCCACGAAAGCTCATCACCTAATAAATCATCTTGTTAGTCTTTAAAGTGCTACATAGTCCTGTTTTTTGTTGGATCAAAGTGTCTCTCTTCTTTACTACCGTATTTTCCGGCGTATAAGGCGACTGGGCGAATAAGACGACCCCCTAATTTTCTAGTTAAAAAATAGGTTTTCGTCTTATACTCGCCTTATAAGACTACCCCCCCTTAAGAGGCCAACCGACAGTGCCCCAGCGCCCCTCCGCCTCCCCGGCTTTGCTCCCGGTGCCTCTGGTCTGCTGGGGACCGTCTCCAGAAGACCAGGGACACCGGGAGCAAACCCTCTGAGGATGCCGGCAGCGGGGCAGCCCAGGCACGCCTGGACTACTCCGCTGCCGGCTTCCCCGAGGCTTTGCAAAGTAAGGTGTGGGTGGACAGAGAGGAGAGTTTTTTTCCCCAAAGAAGAGGCCTCCAGGAAAAAGCACAGGTGCCCTGGTGGTCACTCCACACAAAGTAATCACAACTCTATAGTTCCTGTGTCCTGGCCCTTCTTAAAGCAGCAGGCACCCTGGACAAGCCTTGTGGCAGGAAGCTGGCCAGAGAGCAGCACTTCACCACGCGGCTCTCCCCGCCACAGGCCTGCTCACTGATGGCCGAGTCTCAAGCCCCCCACGATCCTCCTGGCCCTTGCTGGAAGCAACCCCATGGGTCCCAGGACCACCCAGGGGGACAAAGAGGCATGCCCAGTCCTGGTGAGGCCTAGAGAACCAGTCTCTCCTTGAACTGTGGGCTGAGGAGGACACATTACAGGATCCCTGGGCCAAGCAATGCAACGTGGACATTTATGGCCATATGGTTGGGTCCCTGGTGGAGCACAGACACCCACTCTGGACCTTGGAACAGGTCTGGAGTAAGGTAAAGAGCTCACGGATATATCTGGACCAGAGACCACAGCTTGTGCTCAGGGGCAGGACCCATCTGCCCCTATTAGCAGGAGCTGCACCAAATCCTGGGGAGTGGGCAAGAGGTTTTCAAGAAGGAGGAGCCTCCCTCAGGGCATCCCAGATGCACACCCCGGCCTGATGGGCCTGGCAGATGGCACCTGTCTGTGGCTGCTGGAAGGCTCACCCCTTGTGGCCAGCGTCTGCTCCCCATGCCAGGAGGAAGGCCTCCCACAATGTTATGGAGGACACAACATGCTGCCACTACTTTGGGGGTGTTGTGCTCCTCCCATGTCAAGGTGGGTCAGCAGGCACTGGAAACATGCCTTGAGGTGCACTTGACCTGGATCCAGGCCCAGTTCAGTTGGGCATTGAATTGGTCCCTGCTGGGATCCAGGTGGCCCATGTACAGCTTCATAAGCCATGGCCCCCACAATGCAGAATAGCATCCGCACATCCCCAACTCTGAAGTCACAGTGGGGGAAGAATGTGCCCACCTCCAGCTTCCCATACAGGCTAGAGCTCCTGAAGACACAGGCATCGTGTGCCCTGCCCGACCACCTGACAAAAATGTCTGGAAAGTGTCCCTGGTGCCTGACCTGGTGCCTGCAGCACCATTGAAAAGTAGCCCTTTTGATTAATATACTGAGCTGCTCGATGGTTCAGTGTGCAGATCAGGATGTGGGTCCCACCTATGGCTGTGCCACAGTTTGGGAACCGCAGGGCAGCAAATCCGGCCACGGTCACGTCCAGGTCTCCCAGATGGATGACCGTCTGCCTCAGGATAGAGTTGATGGCCCGGCAGATGGAGACAAAAAACCACACAAAACAGAGAATGACAGAGGGGGTGCCTGAGCCCTTGGGAGGTGCCCGCCCTGGTCCCCCTTCTCTGCCCCCCCCCAGGAGCTACCACCTATGAGCCCCACCCCCCTCAGCAGCAGGGCTGTGTGAGGGCAGGACAGCACAAGCCCATTGGGACAGGGGGCTTCCCCCCTCCCACTCTAGCCCCTAAAGCCTCCAGCTTCCATTTCCTGATGGTCCCCCTTATCCAACACTCTCCCCACCCCCCTGCAGACACTGCAGCCCAAGAACATCTTACCTCCATGAGGAGGGCTTTGACTTCCCTGCACCGAACTGGTTGTCCACCGACCAGTAGCTGTTGGGGGTGGTGAGCTTCGAGGGGGCTATTGTGACCCGCTTCTCCAGGGGAATGGCGGGCCACAGGTGAGTGTCATGTCTCTGGAGGGCAGGAGTAAGCCTGGCACATAGCTCCAAAAAGGTGGCCTTCCGCATGTGGAAGTTTTGCAGCCACTGCTGGTCATCCCACTGCTTCAGGACCAGCTGGTCCCACCAGTCCGAACTGGTGTCGAGCCTCCAGAAATGCCTCTCCATAGTGGGCTGCAGTTGCCAGGGTGGAGCAGCTGCAGCCACGGAGGGGGACCCCAGAATGAGCTTGGAGTCCAGGTCATGCAGGACCGGGAAGGCAGCTGTCAGAAAGTGCTGCAAAAACTGCAGCATGGTTGTGTGGGGCCATCACATGCCCAGGGACAGTTCTGGCTCCATGGCACAAAGGAAAAAGCTGTGGCATCCAAAAAAGAACAGGGCAACCACAGCAGGTACTGTGAGAGCTTTGCTGTCCCTCAAAGAGATAGCAAGCACACAGAACAAGCAGAGAAATGTATGCCCGGGGGGGGGGGGGGGGGGAGGGTCCCTTTAAGCGCGTTTCTGCAAGGCTCTGGCACCAGCACTTGGAAGCAACACTAAAGCCCTGGCTGAAGTTGTTCTGGGTGACCTTTTATGCGAGAGAGCATCCAATGAGTCTGGACGCTCTCTTTCGCAAAAGAACATCACTTTTTCAATGCACTTTTATGTGTGGTCGTGCTCTTTCACAAGAAGTTTTTTCAGAAGATCTCTTCTAAAAATAGTTTTGTGTGAAAGAAGCCTGCAATGTAGACATAGCCTTAGTATTCTGTTTGTGAGCAGTGTTACACTAGTCAACAACGTAAATTAGTATGGCCTGAGCCCTATTAACACAGCTGTGATCAGCAGAATCCCTTGAAATACCTGGGTACTTATATGAGAGGGGTAGAATATCACAGGACATCTTCTCTATGGGCTTCTCAGCTTTCGAATTCCAATCCTGCTCCTCCTCCATGTTGTTTATAAATTTCCAAAGTCTGTTGACATAACAAGCACACTGAGCTTGTGAATACAGCAGACATTTGGGGACAGTTCAGAAAGTTAGGGGCATGTACTTCAGGAAGTTAAGAATGGGTAATTTTGGTTTATAATAAATTTAAGGACCGTTGCTATGTTTTATAGCAGGAAAGTGGAGAGAGGCTTGTGCTCCTGCTGATCACAATGTAAAAATGTTAAATCTGAATATATATCTATTGGACCACACTTAAATGGTGGTATAAGATATATATAACTTGAACAATCCTGTTAATAGTTTTTTCTGCTACAGACATGTCTGTCCTCTTGGCATTTTTAAGAGTCAGTAACTTAAACCTACTTATTGATGTGTGACTTACTCCAGCATTTACATCACCACTACCTCTGTCTCAGCAGTCTCATGATCCATCAAAGTTCATATATAAATGTGTAATATCACTAAAACTTGTAAATCTACTTGAATTAAGGGGTAACATTCATGGTGGTGGTCTACATGAGGCAATTTCTGGCTTTTGAGGGTGATTAAATACTGAAATGGAGCTAAGGCACTGGTAAGTATAAGAGCTATTTATTGCTAGAATATTCCAACTTCCTAAGTATTATTCCCATGAACCAATAAGGCAGAATTAAATTTAACAAAAAACATAAGGGAGAAAAAAGGATATTTTTCTAGGTATGTACAAGTTTGAAAAATTTTCTGATGCAGTTGCTGCCTAAGGTGAGACATGGAGAGCAAGTAAGAGTATGTGGTAATTCAAAAAGTGAATATCATTCTCTTCAAGAGCTAGGCTAAAAAACAAATAATTATGATGGGATTATCTGTGTAGAATTGGAGTGATGATACTGATGAGTGAACACACATACCTTGGCATATAGACTTATGGTTTGTATTCCTACTGCCACTGTAATTGGGTAGCAAGGATCTTCTGTTAGCCCATTCTGTTAGGTGCTGGAAGCCTGTATAAAGATTTTGAAATTCTGCTGTCTCATTGTGGCAGATGTAGCTCTTGAATTTTTCAGGAATATAAAGGAGGAAGGGAGTTACCTTCTAAGAAAAGGAAACTATGGAGTTAGGAGGGGAAGGTCCTGGTAGGAAAATGAAATCGAGTAAAATCCAAAGAGAAAGCTTAGGTTAAGATTTATATTGTGTTACTGTTTTTGAGTTACCAATATAGCCAAATGTTAGTGATGCTGCTCAGAGCCTGTGTGTTCTGTGACTACCAAAAAAGAACTCAGCCTATTCACTGATCATACACCGTAACTATGTTATTCAGAATATTCATATATACTGTATAATCATAAGAGATTTTGGTAAAGGTTGAACCTCTCCAGTCTGGGATCCTCAGGACCTGACCAGTTCCAAACCAGAGAATTTTCCAGACCATGGGAGGTCAATATTGTCTAGTAGCACTTCCACTGCTTACTGGGTTCTTAGAGGACATTTAAGAGTAAATTGTGCTAAATAACAGCACAGAACACTGAGAGCTAGGACTGGCAGCTATAAATAAACTTTATGGGACCATGGGAAACTTGGCTACACCCATGAAAAGCGGACATCTGGCTAACTAAAATCATTCTGAACAATGGATGTTTCCAGACCAGAGTTCTGGACTAGAGAGGTTCAGCTTGTACTACTGTGACAGGGCAACCATAGTTGAGGTGTTGTACATGTTTGGCACACTCATCTCTCCCCCATGAAACTACCACTCAGCACTGGTATCTTAGTGTTCCTTTGTGAAAGACAGTTTTGTGGTCTAATACCTGCACAATTATGTAAGGAATTAGCATAGAAATACTTTAAATAGTTGTCAGGACCCAAATTTCATCCTCATCTGTGGAGCCAAAAATTCCTTGAATTCATTCCAGCTTCCTAAGCTAAGTAGACTGTTCTGTAATTTGAGGTAATGTTTCAGCTCAGAAATGCAAATAAAAACCCACACATGGTAACCAATGTATATGTTAGTCGCCAAGTAGCGGAGTCACGGGGATTGATTTGCTATGGCCTTATACTTTGTATATTAATGTTGCAAAATGGGTGTAAAATGCTACCATTTGGATTTGGCGTAAACAAAAACACAAGTACAAACCAGTAAGAAATCAGGTCCAGTGACATTATGGAAAGCACTCAGCAGTGCCCTAGTAACAGTCTGGTGTTTCCTCAAGTATCTGTCAGCCATCCTGAAAAAAGTGCTTAAAGCACTGGTTTGTGGCCAAAGAACCTCTCCCAGATGACAATTGTGCTTTTCTGGCAGCTAAGGAGAAGACAGACAGACAGAAAGAAAGACTCATTTGCTCCAACATTGTTCCTACTTTGTACTCAGAAATGTTGATCACAGGAAAGAAAGAGACATAGCATTTAGCTTTGTCATTTTATTGGTGATTGGGAATGAAAGCTGTTTCCACTTCAAAACTTCTAATGATCATGCATCATAGTCCCCTTAGCAGCTCCTTACTAGAGATGGAAATCAGAGCCTGCAACCCCTCCTACTACCTGAAAAAAATTATTTATGGTTTCTGCTGCTCAGGACTGAAGTAATTCCTACTCCCTATGTAATTCAAGATGGGTGAGGGAAAGGGGAAGGAATAGTTACATTGTGCTGCTATTTAGCATACAGGGAGCTCATCTACATGCATTTCTTATTGCCCATAACTGATCTTCTGTTCCAGCTTGCAGAGTGGTTGGAACATGGGAATTGCCAGACTAGATCAGGCACAAACGTTCATCTAATTCAATATCTTGTCTTAGATCACCGCCAACACTTTAGGAAAGTGAGAACCTCACAGTAGGTTCACAGAAGGGAAAGGGGACAAATGAATAAAATATTTAGCCAGAGTTCTTGTCAAATGCAAAAGAGAAAAAACATTTTAGGTAATTAAGTAAATAAGGTCACTGAATGGCCTCAATAATTTAAGATCACCAATAATTTAACAGCCCTTTAAATTTATAAAGCAACCAATTTATTTTAGGCTATGCTTAGGTTATGATAATATATTACCTGTAAGAAATCCACAACTATAAAACATGCAGGGCAACAATGTTGTTGCATATGCAATAACAGATAAACATTTTAATTACAAATATTGCTATAATGAGTGAGTACAGTCAGGCATGTTTTTATAAAATAATCTTGTTCTAAGAATGGCATTTGTTTCAGGAATAGAATGCTGTAGCTAGCGATATTAATATTTATGCTAGAGTCAGTGGATACAATTTCATAGGAGATTCTCCTTTATCGGAAATGTAACTTACTAAGTTTGCTGTCATATCTTTTGCCAGTATTTTGTTGAATTTGTTTTCAGTGTTTAGAGTATTGATAAAATGCATGTCTGGTTTACTGAGTGTTTATTCCGCTTGACATGCACATTGCTTCTTTGAGGCAGTACACGTTTGTTTGCATTGAGACTCTTGAGAAGAATACTGCAAATGTATTATGTGGTTGATTTTCCTCACATCAAAATACCAGCTTTTCTAAACATGTATCAGACTGCTTCAGCATAAAATAGACTGTCTTATTCACCTTCTTATAGGCATCTAATGTCTACTTACATAAAAATCCCAATTACCAGCCCCTATAAAATGTATAAGGACTACATTTACAACACTTTATATATATATATATATATATATATATATATATATATATATATATATATATATAAAGAATGGACATAATGGGTCAGACCAAAGGTCTATCTAGCCCAGTATCCTCTCTGCCAATAGTGGCCAATACCTTATGCCCCAGAGGGAAGGATCACAAGAGGTAATCCTCATGTGATCCCTCCCATCACCCATTTATATATTAGAGAGTTTATGCGTCTGTCTGTCCATGAGTCGGTCTGTCCATCCGTTACTGTTTTTTCAAGTCATAGCTTGGTCAGTAGACTTGCTTCTAGTTCATTCTGAATTTTTGTAATCTCTTGCCTGACTTTTTTTGGTTTAGTTTTGTTTACTTACATATTGAGTGTCTTTTTGAAAATGTGGAAGATAATAATACTCACCTATGTCAGTGGAGAGTTGTGAAAATAAACTAGCTTGTAAAGCGTTTGAAAGAAAAGTTGTAATGCGGTAGAGGTCTACGTCTAGATCACTCTTAATTCCACTGACATAAACAGGACTGAAGGGCACTCTGAACATCACTTTAGCAGAGAGAAATAAAGGATGGAATGTACACAGTACAAGGTACAGAACATCACAGGCAATGAAGTAGAATGAGGCATTAGAGTTAGAACACTATGGGACAAAATTAAGTCATATAAGATAGCAGATATACAGAAAGATGCTAAGCATAATGATAAAAGAGGGGAATTACAACACTCTGGTGTGTTCAATACCTGGGAATATGGTGGTATCCAAATACAGCAGTAACACTCTGTAGACATAGAAATACATGGTTTTATTGGGTAGCACAGAGTCAGAAAGTGGCTAATATGATGGCTTTAAGCACTCCCAGAAATAATGTGTCTCTAAACTTTGGAGACCTGCCAAAGAGCAGTTTAGTGTTGTCAGTCATTTAGAGCGTGTTTAACATTTAGCTTAGAATCTGAAGGATCCTAGCCAGATTTGCAATAGTATATTCTCAATGCCTGATCCACGTTCCTGTTACCTGCAGCATTTGTACCTCAGTCAACTATTTGTGCTTCTCTTGTAAAAGTCCAAAAGAACTGAAATAGCACAGAGTATCAGGCATGAATGTTACTAAACCCTCACGGCTGTTTTAAATGCTTTTCAATATCCCTGGGTAGGTCTACACTTTAACCCTTACAGAGGCATAGCCCCAACGTTACAACGTTACTGACTTAGCTATGCTGATGTAAGTTCCCAGCCCCCTGTGCAGACAGCAGATAATTCTTTCAATACCAGACCTCCTCAAACAATTAGGATCCTCTGATTAATGTTATTTTATTATTCCTTATTTATTTAATAGCTCTCATCTGTCATCAAAGACAATCAGTGGTATTCAAACAGCCAGAGGTAGGTAACAATGCTTATAGATGTGTTTTTTCTTGCCATGATTTCACAGAAAAAGGGGGGGGGAGAGCTTTTGGGAGTTCCCATAAGACATCAGCTATAGCTAGAATGTGGGGTAAAGCAGGTGTTTGCAGTTAATGTGATGGACTGGGACTGCACTACAGATCCTGATCTGTGAACTGGGATAATCTACTTCTTTTCTCCTACTTTTTTTCTTTCTTGTCTATTTAGACTGTCAGCTTTCCTCTTACTATGTGCTATAACCCGGGGCATAAAAGCTAGTGCATGTGCTAGACCAACTACTTTGAGCAAGCAGCCTTATAAAAAAAAGTAGCTAGTTGCAAGCTGAGTGAATGGTGAACAGAGGGAGTTTGCCTGGGGACCATCCAAGAACAGCTATGATGAGCACCACCTCAGGAGGGCTGTGTAGTGAGCTGGTGGGGGTAAATATCTGAGTTTCTGCCTGCTGTGACCCTTTGTTTGACTGGAGCTAGTTGCAGGGACTGTTTGACCATGTATTTGTTTGAAAAGTGTGATTTAGGAGTGCTTTATTCCAGGTGGGCCTTGAGTGGTCAATTGGAGGGAAGGCTTTGAGCCAGCAGCCTTATAAAAAAGCAGCCAGTTGTTAAATGAGTGAATAGCAAACAGAGGGAGTGCTGGGGGCAATTCTCACAGAATGTTTGTGTCTTTCAGGGTTCTTTGAACAACTGTTGTGACCTGCACAGGTTGTACCATGTTTGTCTTTCTCTTAGGGGATAGAAGTGACTTTATCTGTACACAGTGCAAGCTGGTCTTCACATTGGAAGAGAAGTTTAAAGGATTAGAGGCCCAAGTATCAACCCTCTGTTGTATCTGAGAAAATGAAGTCTTTCTGGAGTCAGCACTTGGTACTTCAGGCACAGCAAGCTGAAGAATCAGAGAGGGCAGCACAGATTGGGGAGGAAAACTGGCAGCATGTGAGCTACAGAAGAAGAAAGAGAACTCATGTACTCTCGATGCCGTGCAGCTAGAGTAAAAATATGTGCAAAGATATCTTTATTAAGTGAGAAGTTTATATTGCCTCCCTTGCAGTGCACTGCACTGTACAAATCAGTCATATCAGAGCCTACTAAGCCTCCTGTAAACTGTGCTGGGAGGTGGGGGGCATGTAGTATACAGGTGACAAATTAACTGTCCTAAATGCTCCGGGGGTTGTATGCAGTCCACCCACATGCCAGGGAAAGAGGGAAGCTTTGTAGTTATTTGTTACCAGTACTTGCTGGGGGGTGAATGGGAGGGAAGATTAGCAATGTATTGTCTGTTGTGGATCCCATCAATCCCTATGGTAGGTATATAGTCCATATGTACAGTATTTAGTGTGCTGTGCTGGGTTTGTTTGCATGCAATCTCCAGATAGATGTAGTCCAAATAAACTTTTATCATAAGCCAGAGCTATACTACAGCAGAGAGCTTTCAGTAGCTTAGAGCAGGGGCGGGGAACCTTTTTGGTTCAGAGGCTGCTAATCCACAGAAAAATCAGTTGGGGGCCATCCAAAAGTGTGAAGCAAAAAATGGTGGGGTCAAAAATGAGAGGTTCAGCGTGTGGGAAGGAGATGCCAAGAAACAGGATTGGGATGTTGGGAATGGGCTGGAGGAAAGGTGCAAGGGGACTGGATCCAGACAAGCCAGGGGCCAGATCCAGCCCCTGGGCTGTACGTTCCCCACCCCTGGCTTAGAGGTAGGCAGTAATCTACATGGAAGCTAGTAGAACATATTGATTCCCCCATGAATTGTCATCCAATCCTGAGTGCTGATAGCTGCAAACTTTTCCCATAATAGGAACTCCACACAGCTGGTCACATTTCAGGGAAGGATGTACTTTCTAGGTCCTTCAGCATTCACAGCTTGGAATAAAATGACCCTTTGTCTTCCAGGAATCTCCAGAATCGTTCAAGTTTTCCAGACTGTTGAATGCCTGGAAGGACTGAGAAACCAAATGTTGTAAACCATGAAAACTGTCACCTCCCTCCCCACAACACTCACACACTCAGGTAAATGGTCTGCAATTTTCAAATTTGTAAATTTCACCTTAATGTTATGTGTGAACGCTTTATACCTTTCTTAACCCTGAGTAGTGTCTGAGGAACTGTCTGGGAACGTTATGTCTCAGGTTCCTCATCCATAAGACACAGTAATAAGGCCTATCTCATAGGGATATGCTAGGATTTGTTTTTAAATCCATATTTTGTAAAGAGCTGAGATCTCTGGATGGAGGGTGTTATATACATAATAAACACAAGAGGAAGTATGTCTGGCTAACCGAATATATTCTGTTGAACAACATTAACATTCCTGGAATGTCTGAATAAGATCTAAGATGAATGGTAGAAAAAACATTACTGATTTCATATGTATAAAACAAACAAAAAAAAAAACCAAACTCCATCTTCCATAGCATAGTTAGAATAGATAGCAAATGGAAGCTCCAGTTTTCTGTCTGTTTATTCACGTGCAAATAAGAATAATATTCTTGACCACCTGAAAGATTATTTACTGCTTGAAGAATTTTTGTATTTATAATCTGACATTGATAAAATCTCTGGAAGAAATATATATATTTTAACAAGTGACTAGAATAGAAAACTTAGCCCTTAGCTATAGTAATGATGAATCCTTGATAACAGGGAGCAATATCAATTAAAAATTTTACGTAGCTGACATCACGTTCCAACAAATAATCTTTGCCTGGTATATACATGGAAATCAAAAGCCCATAGAATTTAAAAGTGTTAATTGACAGTATACTAACTCATGAGAAATTAATAAAATTTGTTAGGGATACAGAATTCTTTAACACACACACATGCGCTTCAAAAATGAACAATATCACGATCTTGTTAAGTCAAGGAGAACTGCGGAGTCACATTTAAATGCTTAAAAAGACAGTGACATCCTTTGGTATTTCCATAGTATTGAAATATAAATAAGGTTCAAAGCAAAAGTATACAAAAATATTGCTATTACACAGTATTCTTGATAAAGTCAAAAGGTGGAATTTTAACCTCTACTATTTATCTGTTTATTGAATCCGTACTTTTCTGACTTCTTAAAGGGAGACGTGAACAATTCAAAGGTGAAATTCTGATCCCACAGATGTCAGTAAGTGTTTTACCAACATCTTCAGAGGGTTAGGATTTCACCCCAGGAATTTATCAATATAATGGTCATGAAAATGTCTAGAAGGCAAAAGCCTTTGCAATAACTAAATGTTACTTTGGAATTTAGGAGGAATACATAAGAAATAAATACTATTAATTGTGAGTAAAAGCACTGGTAAATTGTAATGTTTGTGCCTGCAATTAATGTTACAGCTGAATTTGTCTTAGAGGCATACTAAATGTCAGAGATTTTGCCAAAGGTGCCTGACACTACTATCCATATGTAAAATGGATCTCCACTCCAGATGGCGTAATGCCGATATATATGGCTGGATGGCTGACAGCCTGACCATGAAAGGCTACAACAGGAGCCTGGAGCAGGTCTGGAGCAAGGTCAAAGATTTCTGGCAGGCCTATGCTAGGGCGAGGGAGCACAGTCCACGTTCCGGGGCAGGACCCCACTCCTGCCCCTACTATGACAAACTCCATTGCATTCTGGGGAGCTGTGCAGCCCCTTCCCCACCTGATGGTGGAATTGGGGCTGGAAATGCTTGTCATCACCCTCCAGAGGGTCCCTCCACAGGAAGAGGTGGAGGAAACGGCCAGCACAGTCACTATGCTGACTTTGGAGCCAGTACCCCAGGGCCTGGATGTCTCCCAGGCATCCTCCGAGGCTGGAGAGGGATCATCAGGTGAGTGCTCTTAGTTTTTCACATACACAGGGCAGGGGTGTTGGGCACTGATGAACATGGTGTGATTGTCTCTTGGCCTGGCCATCGCACTGCAGTCTGTGCATGTGGATACATGTGCAGCACCAGTCTGCACTATTCAGCCCCAGGAGACAACCCTGGAGCACCCCTGTGATCCTGCTCACACACTCTGGGGAGGCCAGACATACTTCTGACTCCCAGTGTGGGAAGCCCTCCCACTACCAGCCACTGCTGGAGGGAGGCTGGGGACAAGGGCACACGTACGCCTGTACACAGATTCTGTAGTGCCGTACACAGGCATGCCTGCATGCTCGAGGCAGCACCCACTTCCGGGGACAACGCTGCCAGGCGCGCGCGCGCGTGCGTGCGTGCGGCACCAAAGGAAGCCCAAGCTGCTTGAAGCCCATCTCTCGGCCATTGGATCCCAGTGTGGCTGGACACAGCCTGCTTGTCTGTGGGACATGGCAGGGGGCAGGAAGTATGGCCCAGAAGGTCCAGATCAATGCACAATGGTGGGCCCAGATGTGGACCAGCAGAGCCACAACATGTGTGCCACCATCCAGGAAATGATGAGCTATCTGGTACCAGTCCCAGTCCATGCTCTAGTTCCTGCTCCAGTACCTGCTCCCTCCCATGCCAGCCCCTACACCACCTCCCATACCTTACCCTGCCCCCGAGGTTGCTGAGGTTCCCGAACATGAGATGGAACAAGCACCCAAACGACGCACCAGTTTCAGCCACAGCTCTGAGCCTCTCCTCTCTGCTCCAAGGTCCTCAGCCTCCCTCCCCTATCCAGAGTCTCACCCCCACTCCTCAAATCCAGGTTCTCATCACCTCCTCCCCCTCCCCATATCCACGTTCTCAACCCTCATCACCTCCCCAGGTTTTCATCACTCCCTCCTCCCCGGTTACTTCTATCCCAAATAAAAAACCAAAGTGTTCTTTTTTTTCAAAACTAAACATGTCTGTTTTTTGGGTCTTCAGGGAAAGAGGGTTGTAGGAGGGAAGGGAGGGGTTGTTGTGGGAAAGGCAGAGAGGGGCAAGGCACAGGTCCCTAGTGGGGAGAGCCTGGGGTCCTTGAGAGAAACTTTCTCTCAGGGCCTCCTGGATGCATACCCTCACCTGATGGGTGGGCGGATGGCAGCAGATTTCATGGATGCTTGAAGTCCTGTCCCTCCTGGCCAGCCTCTACCCCCCACCCCAGGAGGAAGGTCTCCCCCTTCCTCTCCATGATGTGGAGAATCTAACATATGGAGATCACTTTGGGGATGTTGTGCACATCACGGAGCATCAGGAAGCACCAAGCTCCTGATGGCACATTCAGCCTGTATGCAGGCCCTGCCCAGGCGGTCATTGAACCGGCCCTTTCTTGGGTCCAGGTGGCCGGTATAGGGCTTCATCAGCCACAGCATTAGGGGGTAGGCCACTTCCTCCACGATGCACAGTGGCATCTCAATGTCCCCAATCCTGATGTTGCGCTTGGGGAAGAATGTGCCAGCCTCCAACTTGTGGTAGAGGCTGGAGTTGCGGAAGATGCGGGCATCACACGCCTTCCATGACCAGCTGATGAAAATGTTTGTGAACTGTTTGTGGTTCCATGCAACACCATGGAAATGTATCCCTTCTAATTTATATACTGTCGAGCGCTTTGGTTGGGGGCATGGATGGGGATGGGGGTTCCATCTATAGGCCCCCCACAGCTGGGAAGCCCAGGGTGGCAAATTCAGTCATGATGGGGTCCAGGTCTCCCAGGTGGCTGACCCTGTGCAGCAGGACGGTGTTTATGACCCTTACCACCTGCAGAAAGAGACAAACAAAGAAACAAAACAGAGTCAAAGGGGGTGCTTGAGTCCTTGGGAGGTCCCCAAGCTCTACCCTTCTTTCCCCCCTCCCCTGCAAACACTGCAGGAGCCACCCCCTATTAAGCCATCCCCCCTTGCAGGGCTGTGTGAGGGTGGAACTTCAGAACCACCACCTGCAGCCCATGCCTGCCCACATCCAACCTCCTCCCTTTCCCTTGGGTCTCCCTTTCCAGTACTCCCCCACCCTCCAGGGACTGCATTCCGAACGTGCATTACCTGTATGAGGAGGGCCCCGATGGTCAACTTTTCCATGCCAAACTGGTTGCCCATGGACCGGTAGCTGTTGGGCATTGCGAGCTTCCAGACGGCGATGGAGACCTGCTTCTTCCGGAGGATAGTGGGTCGCATCTGGGTGCCCCGTCATCAGAAGGCAGGGGCGAGCCAGACACACAGCTCCAGGAATGTATCCTTCCCCATACGGAAGTTGTGGAGCCACTGCTGGTTATCCCGCCACTCCATAACCAGCCAATCTCACCAGTCGTAACTGGTGTCCAACCTCCAGAAGTGTCTCTCCACCGTGAGGTGCGGTTGCAAGAGCCTTGCTCCTGCACACAGGAAGAGGTTCTCAATGATGAGCTCAGAGTCGAGCTCATGAAGGGCCATGAAGGCAGCCTGCAAAAACTGCTGCAGAAACTGCAGAATGGCAGTGTGCAGCCATCGTATGCACAGAGGCAGCTCTGGCTCCATGGCAAGGAGTGCTATGGCATCCTGAAGCAGGGCAACCTGTCAGCTTTGCTGTCCCTCAGGGTACGTCTAGACTACATGCCTCTGTCGCCAGAAGCATGTAGATTAGGCTACCCGACACATTCCAGGAGGCATACCTGGGTGGTCGACAAATACCTTTGATGTCGGCAGGGGAGCGTCCAGACTATCGCGCTGAGCCGACAAACAGCTGATCAGCCATGTAAATGTAAATGAAGCGGCGATTATTTAAATCGCCGCTTCATTTTACTGTGTCGGGAAGCCTAATCTACATGCTTCTGGCGACAGAGGCATGTAGACTAGACGTACCCTCAGAGAGGTAGACAAGCAAGCAGAAAAAGCTGAGAAACAGCTGTCTTGGGAGATCCCCTTAAGCATGCCTAAGATAGCCTTAGGCAGCAGCACCCGAAGCAACTGCTCACCTAATGCCCTGCCTGACCTGGTTCCGGGTGGCCTTAAATGTGAGATAGCGTCCAATCAGTGTGAACACTATCTTTCATAATAGTACATCATTATTTTGTTGTGCTTTTTCGTGTGTAGATGCACTATTTAGAAATAAGCTTTTCTGGAAGATATCTTCCGGAAAATCTTATTCCCAAAGAAGCTTGCAGTGTAGACGTACCCTAAGAATCTTTATCATACTACTGGATTGCTCAGAACTGATACTGTCAAAGCAGCCGTCTAAGGAGAAAGTAATTGGAACTGCTGGGTGGAAAGGGAACAAGAATACCTGCTACTCCAGTGTTTATGACAGAAAAGCTCTGAGAACTGCTGGTAGAGATTTAGAGTGATGACTAGGTACTACACGGTCAGAAACCTTGGAAACTTAATTTTATTTTATTTTCTGGAAAAGAGATCAAATATTATCAAAGAAAGCTGGCGTATGTGGCTCATAAAGTACGTCCCCAGAAACGGCCTTATCAAACAATACTTTTAGGATTTGGGGGTTTACTTTGTTGTTTCTGAAGAATTTTCGTATGTGTAGCAAATCTAATGTGATGGTCTCATCTTTCAAAATTAAGTACTGCCCCGTGTTCCTCTATTTATGGTCACTTACATGTTTATAGATCAATTTACTTTCTGTGTCCCCTTCTATTTTAACTGATGCTGATAGTGTGTCTTCAGATTGTCCTTTTCACCCTTTTGATCAGTAGTGCCACATTTACTTTTCTCTGTTCTCCAAATAATCTGGCCTAAATGAGAAGCTGTAAATAATTTGTAGGTTGTTTGAGTCCTTTATTGTATCATTCAGATTAATGGGATATATGTTTTCATACAGTTTTAATTTAGTTCAGCTAAAGTGAATTGGGCTATGCCTGGTTACTCCCATGTGAATCAGATTGCAGCATCGGAACCATAATGACCTTTCTGGAAAAGTGGGTTACTCGGATATTAAAACTTAATACTGATGAAAAATCCATTTGGGTTGAAAGAGCATGAAAGTACATAGTGTCTGCTTGCGACTCAAAACCAATAGTCATTGTAAAGTGCAAAAACAATGTTACTTTAACATCAAATACTAAGATCATGACAAAATATTACATGCAGCACACAAAATGAAAGCAATAACTTTCAAAGCCTATCACCACACCCTTTTCTCACCTGATGTGAACCCTAAAATGCAAGCAAAACCAGAACATCTTACTGTATTAAACAGCTTCCATAGAGAGTGGAGCCACAGCTGCTTTCTTGTATCCTGCCAAAGGCTGTATAAGACACAAAGGGCTTATCTAGACTACATGGAACAGTCAAAAAAGGATATGCAAATTCCATAGGAATTTGCATATCTTCTTCCGATCGCACTTTCGAAAGCAGAGCTTTCAAAAGTGAAAGTAGTTTAGACGCTGCTTTTTCGATGAGCCCCCCCTTTGTCGAAAAGCCGTGTAAACCTCTTACTTTATTTCTAATTTATGTATTTGTTTACCACTGAGAGATAATGTGAGAAAATCTCACAGTTTCAGTTGCCACATAATTGTTAAGGAACTTGCAGACTCAAACTAATTACAGTATGTTCAGTTTTCTCTTGTAATAGTCATCTTCCACAGTCATGCTTCCCTGAACAATTGAAAAAAAAGTATTTCCCCCCTACAACACCTGATCTGATATATTTTGTACACTAACTTTTCAGAACTTTGGTGCCTAATCAATAGGACTCCTTCAAACGGATCCGACTGCAGTACTGGAGCCTTTATATAGCTGTGTATTAGATGATACAGATATAGACTCATGAATTGCATCTTACAGTTCAGGTTGGGAACATCTCTTATCACTGTATCTTCTATCTCCACATTTGAAAAAAAAAATCAATAAGGATCCGATCCAAACCTCATTGAATGAAGCTAAAAGACTTCTATTGATTTCAGTGTGCCTGGCATCAAATTCCAAAGAAATATAAAAATACAAACACTCCTTCTAACTGTACGGTGTCTAAAAATCATTAGACACTGCAGTACTATAATGAATAGTGGGTGTTTCCTTTTGACTTGATAATAACTGCATCCTGGTCTACTTCCACCTCAGAATTTTTCTACATAGGCCCAAGTATGACCTCAGACAGAAAATGCCCTAAAATTATTTAATTAAACCTCATGTATTTATATTTCTTTACATTACAGTAGGTAATACACAATACTCTAAATAAAGCCACAAGTCAATGATGCCAGGTCTTGCTCATCATTAAAGCTGCACCTAGTCAAAAACACCTAAACAAATGAATGCAAAAAGCTCCAGACCCATGGCAAAGTTCAGCCCCACCAGAAGCCAGTAATCTCTCTCCCTCCCATTTGTCATTCTCAAGAGTAGAGGCAGGGTGGGCACCTCCTGTGAGAAAAATATAGGACAGTGCCTGTGTTCCTCCCCCATCCCCACTGCAACCCCTTTTCAGGGAAGGGACACGGGGTGTTGAGCCCATGAAGATGCCCCTCCTCAAGCATCTGAAGGAAAAGGATCCCACTGCAGCCCCCCAGCTCTGGGAGAGGAGAGGAAAGAACTCCAGGAGAAACAGAAATGAGCATGGGTGTCAACAGCCTTCGCAGGCACCTGGGCAAAGTGCGGAGAGGTCCAGCTCCATGCTCCTAGAAAGGGTGGGGTCACAGGCAGCCAGTCCTCTGCACGGCCCTCAGTGTCATCCAGAGTGTGCCACACGGTGCTCCCCACAGAGATTTAAAGGATCTTTGAATCACTGAGCCCCAGAGCAACTGTCCCATTTGTCCTGCCTCTCCCCTCCCCCAGTCAGTGGGCCTGGAGGTGAGGCTAGGGGACAGATGGAGTGTCGGGCAGAAGATGGGCACAGGTGGGGGTGAAAGATCCTGCAGCAATCACTAAATCTACTTTATCCAACACATTTGGAAGAGGGTGCAATGCTAATTCTCCCTCCCTCCCTCTCTCTCTCACACACACACATAATGGACCATGGAAAGTTCAAAAATGAAAAGACCAACTGAAAAAAATACTGGGCAATGACGTTTGATAATCTCTGGTGTAGAGCAGTCCGTACAAGGGCCACGTCACATACTTTGCCATTGGGTTACAAACATAAGCTGCTTGTATTCACTGTCAGGGCTCTTCATGGTCAATCCTTACTCTACCTATCCTCTCTAATTCATTGTCAGCACCAACCTCCAATCAACTCATGATGCCAGCTTCCATTGTCCATTTGTTACATTTTCAAACAAGCATCTGTGTGCTTCCTTCCAGGCTGCCCCAGACTTGGGAGGAGCTCCCTGTAAATATCCATTCTATTGTTCCACTTCAAATCCTGTTTGCCATGGTGCCTACAAAATACTTTACAACAGGGGAGCTACTGATGTGCTGAGACCACTTGCTATCAAATATTATTTCATTGTTTGTTTATAACTCTCCCATTTACCTGTATGCGTCTGTTGTCTCTTGTCTTATCTTGAAAGCTCTTTGGAACAGACACCATCTTTTTATTCTATTCGTACAGTGCTGAATATGATGGATTTTGGCTAGGGCTCCTACGCACAAGGATAAATAATAATAAATAATTATAATACATTATTATAATACGTTATTAATAATACTTAATATCTGAGCAGCAGTGGTGATCCCCTTAAGTTAGGGATCAGGAATTCTAAGTTCAGTTCATTGCTTTGAGAAAGAAGAGTGTCTAGTGGTTACAGACAGTACAGTTAAGCATACAGATTTGGTACATTCACTTTGAAAATCAGACTAAGTTTATGAGACTTGGCTCTATCATATTAGAAACCTGAGTTCTATTTCCAGATCTCTCTGAAGTGAGTTTTTGCTAGTTTTTAGTCATCTCATTTGTGAAATAAGTCAATGACACCTGCCTGAATGAGCAAGGACATGAGGTCTTGGTGAGTAATAAGGTGGTGAGCTGCAGAAAAACATTAAAGAGCAGCCACTAAAAGAGATGAAACCAAGAAATCCTTGGTTTCCTGGCTCCTATCACACAGCTCCTTATGTTAGGCCAAATGGTATTTGGGATCATTCAGATATCTTCATATTCATTTTGGTTTTCAGATATTTACCTGTGATGTGAGCAGCAGTGGCCAGGCTGTTAAGCATCTGAGAATCATGTGAGATCGTCTGTCTCTTGTAGGTCTGAACTCACTCCTCCCCTTACTTCCCTCTGTGCACATGAACCCAGAACTATTCAGAAATCTCCCCCGCCCCACCAAGATCTAGGCTGGTTCCAGGGAGAAAGAAATCCCAAGAGGGTACTGAGCCACCTTTCTGTATGGAGGATGGGAGATCCACATGTAGAGAACCCCTCCAAATTGTGGATTGAGGGTTATAATGAGGTCCAAAAAAAATACAAACCCCCAGCTGAGATTTTACCTCATATCAGCACCACTATTTCCCCCATACCAGTTATTAAATTGACTTTTATTACACTTTCCCCCAAATCATCCTTGGACTAAAATGTGGCCTCCTATAAGGACAATATTTATAGAACGGGATCAGTATCAGTCAGTTTTAGTGAATGTGACTCACCAGATATTATTAGCACCTTTCATCATATTGTGATGCTAGAGTTCACTCACCACAGAACCCTTATTAAACTGAATGACCTGATCTATACGCAGGACATTTCTGTGAGGAGAGGCCATGGATCTTTACAAGGCTGCATAGATAATGTAATGCAAAAATGAAGAGACCCTTTAAAGATATCACATACTGCACATGTTGTTCAGTTTTACACAGTTAAATGGAAGGAAATGAAATATTCATATGATATGAAGGTTCTCAGCCTGGAAATTGGGTTTTTTCTAGCCAAAGGAAGCAAGCAACTTCCATAGAATATTTTGCTTGCCAGAAATATGGAATAAGCATTACTTTGCCTTTTAAAATCACCCTTTTATTTGATTTCTTACAAACTTCAGTGAAATGTGAACTGTAGCTTTAAGCCCTCTCCAGAATTAATAAGCTCCAGGTGTATCACCACCAGTTAATTGCTTCTGAAGGGAGCTAAGGGAACACTGCTCCAAGAGACTGCAATTTTTAAGATACTAAGCTCAGATTTAGCTGCCTCAGTGAGTTCCTATGGTGAAAAACTATTCATGTTGTGCTTTAACTATCAAGGCGGAGAGAAACAGCTTTTATGAAGAACTTTGTTGTGCAAGGATGAATGCACTAAAAATCCTCTAAAAACGCTGTTTGAATTACAAGCATCTAAAACGATGTATATACAACTGCATGCAGAAAGGGGCCCAAAGTTTGAAGTTGGGCTTGGGATACATCCCAAGGTTTAAATCCTGTTTTCTAACCTTAGGCCTATCTCCAGTTTTATTCAGAGTAAACTCTAAAGAGGTTTTGATAACAGTCTCTTACTGTAACTTATTCTTCACAAAAATAAGAGCCTGATGATTGTACAGCTCTGTAATACACTAAGAGCCTCTTTTTCTATAACTCTTTATCATTCAAATGCAACTTATTTATGATTAGTTATAATAATGAAATATGTGCAAAAAATAAATTATACAAACTCTCCCACATTACTTAGCAGGATACAAATGACCAAGTCTTGATGACTTGCAACCCACTACAACCGACATTTTCTGCTGATTACCCTCCTCAATCTTTGAACAGCAGGATGCTAAAAAAAGTGATAAAAATATATTGGTATCTGAATAAAAGTTATTAGGAGTTTGATGCTCACAGTGCTTTACAAAAGGATATATGGTTTAGAAAGATTCAGGTACAAGATTCAGTTCTTGGCTCTTCTACAATGCCACTTTAGGCACATTCATACAATATTTAGGCATCAACAATACTCACAAAAACCACTTTCAACTTCCACCTAATTCAGTAAGTGCCTAAAATCGATAGCACCACTAGGCACCTACAATTTAAGTGGTTGGGGCACTTACTGTTGCCTATGTCCTGAGTCACCCTGACACCTAGGTTGTGCCTAAGCCTCAGCAGGATCCACAAACTTGGTGACCCCATGTAACTGTTAGCTTTTAACCCATCCATGTTTAAATTTTTCTCAGACTGATATCATGCAGGGATTTGAATTTAGCTTTCCCACACCCCAAAAGAGTGCCCTAACCACTAGGCTACATAATCACTCAATCTTTCTCTGGCCCAATTAATTTAATTTGGTTTAATTATTTATAAAAATTGGAATGGTTTCAGAAGGAGACTTAGAAGTGGTTAGGCACTCTACTAGGAGGCAAAAAGGGTATGTCTGTTTGATCTGCTCACATAGATGTAGCTGTACTAGCTCCGCTCAAGCTAATGTACTAAACATAGCACTGTAGCCTGAGCCACATAAGCAGGACCTCCGATGAGCACCAAAGGGTGGGTACATACTCAGATGAGTAGGCCCAGCAACCCCACATGCAACCAAGGTTATGCTGACAATGTGAGAAGAATGGGATCAGGATGAGGAGCTAGAGATGGGTAAGAACTGGACTGGAGCAGATTGTAGAAAATAGAGTAGACAGGATCTGGGACAAGTGTGGGTAAGATAGGGTCTGCATGCCAGATTCGACCCACCAAGCCATTTGATATGTCCGCCCTGTTGTTCTCCTGCCCCCAGGACAATCAAAGCTTTGGGCAGGGGGAGTGCACAAAGTCCATGCCAAAATAGCTGGCAGTTCCCTCTAGCAGCATGCCCCTGACAGGGCGGGGTGCAGAGGGTAGGGGGAAGAGACTTTGCATGCTCCCCCATCCCCAGGCCCAAATTGGCCTGGAGGTGGGGAGGAGACGACATGCAAAGTCTTCTCCTGCCAACTCTCTCTAGGCACTGCACACACCTGGCAGAGCAGGGGACAAAGAGTTTGCACAGTCCCCCACCCCCAGGCCAATCAGGGCCAGGGGGTGGGGGAGCACACAAAGTCTCCTCCTCCCACTAGGGGCAGGCTGCACCTAGAGGAAAGAGTCCTCTTCTGCCCAAGGCCCTACTTCTACCACTTCTACCACCCAAGGCCCCTCCTCTTCCAAAATTCCTGAGGTGTCCCCCATGTAAAAATTATTGCCCACCCCAGACTTGGGATGACATGCTCTCTTCATAGCGTGAAATGAATCACAACTTTCCTGAGTCTCACCATTCCTCTGCGATCTGCAATTCTCTTAGACAAGCAATGGCAAAACCTGTGTCACAGCCCTTTGTCATGCTGGTCTGCACAGAGATGGCAACCTACTACCATTATCAAGTTAGTGTGTTGGCTTAAGTGGCAAAGATCTGTGCACTGGACCTAAAGGATTAAAGCCTGCTGACCCACGAGGATGACAATATAATGGTATGTGCTGGAGCTTTTGGTTGAGTTGCATTTTTAAAAACCTAAGTAATTGCATACACATACACACATATACACAAAACTGATATTAAAACATTATATATATATAACATTTATAATTAGAGGCTGTATCATAGTATATTGCACAAAGGGGCCAAATTCAGGTTACCCAGGTCTTGCCTGACTTCATCTTCCAGTCAGTCTCTCCCCCCATCCTTGGCAGACTATAAGGTCCTGCAGTAGCTTCCTCTGCAATTGAATCAGGCAGCTTCTTCTTTATGTAGTATAAGCCTAAAATAGGGGGAATTGAGAACACAGGAGTGATAGGTTCCCTATTCAGAATTCATGTGCCCAGCACCGGCCTCACCTGAAAAAGTCCAGAGCTGCACTTGCTGGGAAAGCCCTGTTCAGCTCCAGCTACATCATGCCCAGTGTGCATGAGAGCTTCAGGGAATTTAGCTACATAGTTCTCCCACTTCTCCCTCTACTGAGCATGTGCAAACTGATTTTTCAAAGGTTTTTTAATTTGGCCCCTTTAGGTAAATCTTCACAGGAACAGTGAAAGGCACACCCTGAACAAAAAGGCCATACCAAAATTTGAGTACAGGCAGTCCCCGGGTTACATACAAGATAGGGACTGTAGGTTTGTTCTTAAGTTGAATTTGTATGTAAGTCGGAACTGGTACATATTGTAGGGGAAACTCTAGCCAAACATTTCTACAGGGCTCAGTTTTATTCTCCCACACCTCAGTGCGACAGTATCTCCTTTTCTAACTATGCTTCAACTTTCCTCAGTCCTTTATTCTCAAGCTGAGGTGTCTGCTGAGAAAAGCCGCTCCGCGTCTCCCTGGTCTGCTGGGGGGGGGGGGGGAGCGCTAGCTTCGCGTCTCCCTGGTCTGCTGGGGGGAAGCAGCTAGTGTGGGGTTGCCTCACCCCGTTTGTAAGTAGGGATCCGATGTAAGTCGGATCCATGTAACCCGGGGACTGCCTGTACCTCCTTTAAAACATGGAAGTGCTAGAACTTAACAAAAAAAGTCACTGGAATTTTTTTAACATGAACAAATCATAGGCTTTTACGTCATTCTCAGAAATAGTTGAACTATTTTGAAATTTTCCACAAAATTTAACCTCAGGCTGACAACCTACATGGAAAATTTCAAGTCCAAATGGTTACAATTTGGCAAATTTCTAAGCACTTGAAAACATTTTTTTTCTTTTTTCTTTTTTTGTTTAAGTTATCTGATTAACCAATTTTTGGCCTCCTGCATATTTATCTTGAATCTACTATCTTTGTTTTTTAATGCTGAGTTCTCTATTTATGGCTTCACGCTCTTTAAGGCTTTCAGCAGACATGACAATGTCATCTGCAAACCTAAAGTGACTCAAGTACTTTAGTATTTGTGCTATTTTCTTCTTAATTAAAATTTCTAAAGATGTTTTCTAGGTGAAGAATTTCAGTGCGACAGTATCTCCTTTTCTAACTATGCTTCAACTTGATTTCTTCACTCCCCTTGTCAAATTAAACTTAAACATTTCTGTCCTAACAATGTAGATTTGTGTCTAGATTATTGTATATGGCCCTTCCATACCTTTTTCTTTTATAGCTTTGAACTCCATTTCAGGAGCTGAATTCCAGGAAAACATACAAAATGACTTGTTGTTTCTGGCACACTTCTGCAGAAGGTAATTCACTATTTGCAAGTGACTAGTAGTGACTAAATCCAAGCTACTGTCATGCATGATTAAAGTGGCATTAAACACTTCTTTTAATTTTAAAAATATGTTAGCTATAAAATCCAACTCTCTGGCACTGCTGTATTCTCATGGTGGGTGTGATATTAAATGAATACATTCAACCAACTTTGGCCTACAGATATGAGAAACTTTAAAATGATTATTACCTGGTGGAGACTGAGAAAACGTTTACTAAAGAGAAATTTTTTTTATACCTATTGAGGTGTGTGTGTGTGGGAAATATATTTCAATTATTATACATCCTAAATATATCTATTTTTTGGAAGGGCTACATACCAATATTTGTATGGGAAAACACCATACGACACCCATTGACACTAATCTTTGATGTGTTGCACCCAATTTTTATCAAGTACATTACAGTTAAGAGTCTAGAATGCTATGTTATCCAGTAAATGTCTTTATCTTTACAACTAAAAGAGGGGAAAGGGGAATGTCTATGATGCACCTCTATCTGCCTTTGATATCTAGGCTACGTCTATACTGGCATGATTTTGCGCAAATACTTTTAACACAAGAGTTTTTGCGTTAAAGTATTTGTGCAAGAGAGCGTCTACACTGGCATGTGCCTTTGCGGAAGAAATGTTCTTTTGCGCAAAAGCATTCGTGCCGGTGTAGACACTCTCTTGCGCAAGAAAGCTCCAATGGCCATTTTAGCCATCGGGCTTTCTTGCGCAAGAAATTAACATTGCCTGTCTACACTGGCCTCTTGCGCAAGAACAGTTGCGCAAGAGGGCTTATCCCTGAGTAGGAGCATCAGAGTATTTGCACAAGAAGCATTGATTTCCTACATTAGAACATCAGTGTTCTTGCGCAAGTACTCATGGCCACTGTAGATAGGTGGCAATGTAGACACAGCCCTACAGGACAGTATAGAATACAGAATACAGCTGCTTCCTCCAAAACAGAAAATAATCAACCAACAAGAACTAATCCAAATAAACATGACATTACTCCACCACACTAACAAGCACCATTTTACACTGCATCTTATCTTCTCCCAAGCTCATGGGGGCCTTGCACTGCACCCTCTTGGCCCTGGGCCTACACTAGGGAGTTATTTTGAACGAATACCCTTATTTCGAAATAATAAGTGGAGTGTGCTCACTACCAAGCCCATTATTTTGAAATAAGGGCTGGTTATTTGGAAATCTGTACTCCTGCTTTCTTCAGAAAATAAGCTTATTTCAAAATAGTTATTTCAAGGTTTTTCATTTTGAATTTAATTATTTTGAAATACTTTCCTAGTGTATACATGTCCTTGGAGAACACCAGGGCTGTGTCTACTTTGGCACCCTTTTCCGGAAAAGGGATGCTAATGAGACATTTCGGAATTGCAAATGCTGCAGGGGATTTAAATATCCCCCGCGGCATTTGCATGAACATGGCTGCCGCTTTTTTCCAACTCGGGGTTTTGCCGGAGATGCTTGAATGTCACAGTCTAGATGAGATCTTGTGGAAAATAAACCCTTTTCCAGAAGATCCCTTATTCCTACTTGAAATAAAGGGTTTATTTTCCACAAGATCCCTTCTAGACTGGCGTTTTTCTCCGGCAAAACCCCGAGCCGGAAAAAAGCGGCAGCCATGTTCATGCAAATGCCGCGGGGGATATTTAAATCCCCCGCGGCATTTGCAATTCCGAAGTGTCTCATTAGCATCCCTTTTCCAGAAAAGGGTGCCAATGTAGACACAGCCCATGGCTCCATCTTAAGCCCTTTGACTGATTGTCTGGTATTATGCTATGGGGAAAGAGGCAAGATAACAAACAGACAGGTCTAAAGCATTCCAGGATTTTATAGACCAAATCCCCAAATCTTAAATTCCACCCAGAACAATAAGCAGCCATTGCAGACTATGGAGCAATGATATAATCTACTTACATGAGCAATTGCATTCCGCACCTGCTTTATTTTCTAGATTGACTTGAAGTGAATCTCATATAAAGTATATCACAGTAGTCCAAACCTGAGGCAAGAGATGTATGCATTGTGACATTCAAGCATCTGAAAGAAACAAGACCAAGTTGCCTGTTTGGGGACTTGGCATCAATGTAGCTGCATAATTCAAGCCTATGGATGTCATAGAATATTTTATTACTAAGATTTATACCCCTTGCTGGAGTCTTTTTGACCCACTGCCACAGTTAAATAAAGAGATTACATTGGGTCCATATCATTCATATGACTCCTGATTGCTCCAGAATGATTCCACTTTTAATTTAATGAAACTACAGCACCAAGGATGTGAAGAGGAGAATTCCCAGACATCTTAGTTTACCAAAATATTTTAAGCCTCTGGTAAATTATTCAAAATTTCATTGCTCTTCCATTTAGACCCACTCTTCATGGGCTTTATTCAAATGTAAACAGCTCAACTGAGACAAAATTGTGTTCACAGTGGAATGAGGCTATGGATACTAGTGACATCCCTGGTCAGGAATTTTACAGGCATTTTGCTAATATAATGCGTGCAACTTGCATGTTACAATTCAACCAGATCTGTCAACTCATGGGTTTTGCTGAGTTCTGTCTGCTCCAGTCATGAACTAACTTATTAGATGGGAATGGCAAGAAAATGAACAGGGTAACTGTGATGCTAATACTATTGAACATATAGTGAAGGACAGTGTGATGCCAAATTGGATGGTGTCATAACCCATATATTGTACATGGAGCATGCTCAAAACTTGCTTTATAGTGGTTACATTTGCAATGATCTCATTTCCAGTCTGAGAAAGTGACTAAATATACTCCCTTGTGGATTCCCAGGGTGTAACGGAAAACAAAATTTAGACCTGACTCCAGTATGTACATTTTTTTTCCAGGCTGTCAGACTAACTTCTTATAAGTTTTCTAAGAGCCGTTCTATTTGTCATTCATTTCAGGGCTCACATAATTAAAACAAAGGCTACTTTTGATAAATGGGACAATTATTATATGCTTTCAAAGAAACCCCCACATTATCTGTACCACAGATCATCTCACACATGATAATCCTATTGATACAAACCCTCCCACTAAAATGCAATCCAGTCATAAAGCTACTTTACTACTATACTTACCTTTGTGTTGACAGAAAATAAGCTGAAAAATATATATCTTCCAGTCACAAATGTGGTTGTTGTCCAGTTCTGACTACTGTCTATTGTAATACTGGTTTCATAGTTTTCCAATTAGGTAAAGCTGGGAAACACACATCAAACATCCACATCCACATCTGTGTGACAGACAGAACTTCTGATAGTCAATGAAGCACATGGAAAGTGACTGATTAAATTCTTCCATCTGAATTTGTAGGCTGAAAATCTGATATCAAGTTTTTCTACTCTTTTTAAAACCTGACAGTTCGATATCCACCCTCCCAATTTCAACTGATTTTTAATGTGATTTAGAATGACATGAGGCTGCATTTTTAATCTATGAAATGTGTATCTTAGAGTTTGTTCTAAATGTTAAAGCAGGAAGATTAGTAAGATTTCTATATTAATAACTACTCAAACTAAATAAAAATCAATGGCTAGTGTCTGAATGTTTATACTTAGTTAAAAGTTATGGAGGGTTTTTCATAATAATAGCATTATAATTAATCTTTCTTTTAACAAAAGTAAAATTAATAGCTATAATTAATACTCATCAGCTTTCGAATGTCTTGTTACAAAAATGTACACTCATATCCTCTTATTGTTTTTGTTGAGGAAAACTGAGGAATCCTTTAAGAGGATTAGTAAATGCAATGTGCTTTTACTTGATAAAAACAACAACATTTGAAATATTTCAGAGAAGAAAGCAGTTAATAAAATTTATTAACAGTATTCAGAAAATATTCAAAAAGTCAATTTGTAAAGTATTTAGTTATATTTCCTGTGTGCAAATCATTTTGTATGGACTACAAGGATCAAGGAATGAAATCTCAGCAAATAACTTCCCAAATACAAGATACCCTTGTAGTTAAATATTTCATTTCTGCACGAGTGGTCATGAACATCTATCGATTTACCAGTCTTTTGTAGCCTATATAGCAGGATAATATGTGAGTACCTTCTGCAAGTGAAATTGAATTTTAAGATATTCAGATAAAGTGAGTCAGAATACTACAGAATTATCAACAAATTTAAAACACTTCATGTCAATTTTTATTATATTCAGTAGAACAAAGCTTTGAAAAATGATATAATCTAACCTTTTCAATAATAAAAAAAGAACATTCCTTCTTTAAAAATCTGATCTCACAAGTATTTTTCTTTGGGGAAATACAGCTCATCATAGAAATATCCCTCTCGTCCATTCGCTGTCATTTATCATTGAATTCAACTGAATATCTTTTACCCAGACTTTATAATTTCATCTCTAATCCCCCCCTCTAATCTCTCTCATGGTGTCCTTTGGCCAACATATATTCTTTACATTACAATACCCTCATTTATTTAATTCCGCAGAAACAGAGCTGTGAAAGGGTTAACCATTTGATTGTGAAATGCCCTGGTTCCTGTGGAATTACTCAATTTCATGTGTACTTATTCCCTAGGTTAGGTTCACGCCATTGCTAGCTGGCACAGAGTTCGCCTAACAGGGATATAGACCCCTGTGGAGAAAACTAGACAATTAGACATTGCTCTGCACACCTAGCATTTACTCAGCATAAGCCATACTGATATAAACTGAAAGGTAAACCATCTTTCCCTGATTACTCACTGGGTGTGCCAGTTTCCACAATAAGGGGTCACAACTAAACCTAAATTAGAGACTGAAATTAGCCATGATCTGAGCCATGTTTATCATATTCCACCTGCTGCTGTCCCTCCATGTGATATCAAGATAACATTGTATATTGTTTCGGGGGAGAGAAAGGGGGGAGTAATTTTTGGTATAACAGGTGGTCAGTAAAGACTATTTTTTCATGATTTATTTTATCAGCTTTGATGCTATTTACTGCAAAAGCAGACATATCACAGTGCCTCAAATTGTAATAGGAAAATATAAAATAAAATTTTCATCCAGTCTCAAAAGTTTAGTGATTATTTGACTATTATAAAGTGAAGTAATGAGGTCTCCTACCATCAAAACTATCTTATGTGGCGGGGGTGGGGGAAACCTAGTGGCTTGCTTCTTCCACCTTGTGGGTTTTCCTCGCTTTCAGGGGATACCTTCCTTCACCCATGGTCAGGTCTTCACAACCGGTTATCCACCGCTGTGCAAAAAATAGGTCTCATTCTTAAGTTCATAGAACAGTCAAAAATCCCATTCTTAAAACCTATCACTGGTCTGGTATACAAAACCCATTGCTGGGTCTCAATAATCTTGAAATTTTACAAAACTGAAAGAGCGCCTGGGGGTTTGCTTCTCAAATTACAATAAGTATTGTGAAAACGTGAGTCCATAAGATCTTTTCCAGTTAAATTAGTGGTTCTTAGGGGGCTGGAGGGAGGACATAAACTGTGTAATGGAGGGAGGACATAAACTGCAGACATTAATAGGACCCAATGAAGGCTTTATCCCTCAGAGAGAGAGCTGAAACTGGAGTATACAGATAAATATGCCAGCATCTTCCCTTGAAGGTAACATATCAGAAGCTGGTAGAAGGCTTATGGACCACTACGATGAAAACTGCTTCTGTTAGTATTTAGGTGAGACTCAGGGATGGTGGATTCTCACTCAACTTTTTGAGGAGGGGCTCACTCAATTTTTTCTAACTTTCACAATGGCACTGTTGAGAAAGATGAAGGTTCTGCACCAATTTTTGAACTATTTTTTCCTAAGGCAGATAATAAATCCCTTTAAGAGAGAGGAGACAACCAACCATTTACAAATTCAAGAGAGAGGTTACAGGTGAGAGAGCAGCATAACACAAATGAAAAAAAAAGTGATTTTACTTATAAACTTTTGCTTACATACAAAATGTGTATTTAAATAAAGTGATCATGAAATAATATTTTATACTTAGATCAAGGTGCATAGGCATTGCTAACCTCTTTGTATAGATGGAGTAATTAATGGACAGAGGGAGGAAGTCAGTTGCCTAAGGTCAAATGGCAAACCAGGGAAACTATTAGGAATAGGACCTGGATGTTGCTACTCTAATCACTAGATGAAACATGTAGATTTTGCACATGTAGGGTCAGGTTCAGGTGGAGTCTATGCCTGCTTTTTCTGACACTGTCTCTGTTGGAGGACCCGCAACAATAGAAAACCTGCCAAGGGCAATGGTAGTAGCAGGAAGCAGCCACTGATAGAGGGGAGGACTATGAAACTAATTTCACACAAACACACACAAAAGAACAATGCTGGCAAAGGATATACAAATTCAAATGATTCCCCACACCAAATTAAATACATCCTGCCACAACAGAAAACCCTAAGGCAGGAGTGAAGAGCTGCTGGGATACAGGTTGACAAGCGGGCACAAGCGGGCACAAGCGGGCCTTATTTACACTTCTCTTTACCAACACTGAGAAATCTTGACTAGAATAAAGTGCTAGATACAGGGATTTTCACAAATGGACATTCTCTGAGTGGCAATCTTGGTTTTCCCACAGTATTTTGCATTCCAAGGATAAGTTATATTGCAAGGCAGTATAAGTACCATCATCCAGCAAATACTGATATTTTAGTTATGTGTGTTGTCAGTGTTACCAGTCTTTTGGCACGTGCCCAGGCCAGCCATTCTCAAACTTTGTAGCACTGTGACCCCTTGCTGACAACAAAATTACTATATGACCCCAGAAGGGGGACCCAAAGCCTGAACCTGCCCAAGCCCTGCCACTCCAGGTAAGAGGGACAAAGCTCAAGCCTCTCCGCCCCAGGTGGGGAAGGACCCAAAGCTGAAGCTCAAAGACCCTTTACCACTGGGTCATGGCCCACAGTTTGAGTACCACTGGTCAGCCAAAAGTTCCCAAGTTGGTGCACTTACTGCAGAACTGTTAATCAGTCGCTGCTGCAAAAGGAGGTAGTACAAATTACACAAATGTGGCCCTCACCAGGAAGATGTTTGAGGCAATACTTGATTCTGTCCCGTGCCATAGTATCTCTACTGTGTAAATTTCCATCTATCCTGAACTAGAGATTGAGGATGCCACAGCTTTTAATACTCTTCTTTTTGTCACAATTATTCACATTTTTAATACTTATTATCTAAAATGAGTGTAAATTGAAGTCTTGAGAGAAGGTGAAGAGTAACAAGAGTTATAAAGATGTGCTGTGATAACTGTATTTCAGGCTCTTTTGACCATGGAATATGAGAAAAAGTTGAACTTGGAGCTGACACTTCTTTTCTCATTATGATAAATGCAGAGGAATTTAAAATATAGGCACCACAGGTTAAGTTCACACATATAGGTTTGCCTTTTAAACAGTGTAACTTGGAACCAAGGGTAAAAAAGAACTGTGCTGCAGTCAGACATGTGACTTGTAAAAGTCATTTAGATGACGCAACCTCCCAGAATACATTATACTTGCTAATACTGCATATCTGGCCATGAATGTTCCTCAGCAAAGTCTTGTCTGTTTCAATATTTTCTTCATTAAAAGGTTTTCGTTTGGCCTGTGTGCACTGGCTGAGGTCTGGAAAGGATCCTAGGCAGTGTGATTTTTATGTAGCATATTTCCTTTGCTTTTCTTGTGGCTGATACTGTCCTTTGTGCCTGATTCATCACTAAGTTACTCTAGTTTAATGGCATTTAACGCCAGTGATTTCAGGGAGTAATCAAGGCTATCCCTACCAGTATGCAAAATATGCAGCTGTGCAAGGCACCACATATGGGACACCAAATTGCTCCAAATTTTTGTGTGTATGCAGCAGCACTGGCTCCAACAGCCATCCCCATCCCCTAGCCAGACTCCCTGCAGGCTGCATGTAGCAGAGCCATCCCTAAGGGGTGGCGTGCCCAGGACAATCCCTCCACTCCGCCCTGCTTCACCCCTGCCCCTGCCCCCACTCCATGCTTTCCTCCCAAGCTCCCACTCCTAAGCAGCATGGCTCATGGAGTTATCGGGGGCCAATCACGGGCAGGAGGGCCAGGCCCAGCCCTCTTCTCGTCTGCCTCCTCACTCACCGGTGGTGGCAGGAAGCAGAGTGACCTAGCCCAAGCCTGCTCTGCTCTGCCAGCTCCCAACTGCATCATTCTGCTTCTCATTGCCACTGAGAGCAGTGCTTGGTTCACCCCTTTCTCCTCTTGCAATGTGGTGGAGAGGTGGGAGGAGCAGATCAGGGTGGGGCTGCATCATTCTGTTTCCTGCCACTGCCCGTGGGTGCAAAGGCTGCCCAACCCCTACCACCTCCCTGACTTGCCCCACCACGGAGGGCTACTGCCCCCTCCTCCCCTCCACAGAGTGCTGCAGAGGGCACCAAAACTTCTTGGATGGCCCTGGTGAATCCAGTACAGTGCTCTCTGAACTCTGGTTGTAATATTTCACAGCCTTTCTCTATGTTATCATAAAATTGTAGGATTTGAAGAGGAGAGGATTGAGAGGCCTTCTAGCCCAGATCCCTGCACTCATGGCAGGGCTGAGCAACCTCTAGATCATCCCTTAACCTTTCTAGACAATTTAATATAGTGGTTAACCAGCTGACTAGTAGGACATTTTTCCTAATGTCCACCTAAACCTCCCTTACTGCAATTTAAACCCACCTCAAAGGTTAATGACAATAATTTTTTTTTCTCCCTCTACCTTGTATCAACATTTTGTATACAGGCAGTCCCCGGGTTACGTACAAGATAGGGACTGTAGGTTTGTTCTTAAGTTGAATTTGTCTGTAAGTTGGAACTGGTACATATTGTAGGGGAAACTCTAGCCAAACATTTCTCCAGAGCTCAGTTTTATTCTCCCACACCTCATTTCCCTCAGTCCTTTCTTCTCAAGCTGAGGTGTCTGCTGAGAAAAGCCGCTCCGCGTCTCCCTGTTCTGCTGGGGCGGCGCTAGCTTCGCGTCTCCCTGGTCTGCTGGGGAGAAGCAGCTAGTGCGGGGTTGCCTCACCCCGTTTGTAAGTAGGGATCCGATGTAAGTCGGATCCATGTAACCCGGGGACTGCCTGTACTTGAAAATTGGTATTATGTCCTCTTTCAGTCTTCTCTTCTCCAGACTAAACAAACCCAATTGCTTTAATTTTTCCTTACAGGTCATGTTTTCTAGGCCTGTTATCTTCTCTGGACTCTATTCAATTCATTCACATTTTTGTTGAAATGTGCACCCTAAACTAGACACAGTACTCCAGTTAAGACATAAGTGTGGAGTAGAGCAGAAGAATTACTTCTTGGGTCTCATTTACAACACTCATGCTAATATATCTCAAAACAATATTTGCTCTTTTTTTTTTTTTTGCAATAGTGTTACACTGTTGATTTTCATTTAGCTTGTGATGCATTGTGGCCACCAGATTCCTTCCTGCAATACTCCTTCCTAGGAGGTGCTTTCCCATATTGTATAGGCACAGCTGATTGTTCCTTCCTAAGTGGACTACTTTGCATTTGTCTTTCCTGACTTTCATCTTTACTTCAGACCATTTCAAATTTTAATCCTGCCCTCTAAAGCACTGAAGAACATAAGAACAACCATATTGGGTCAGACCAAGGGTCCATGTAGGCCAGTATCCTCTCTTCTGACAGTGGCCGATGCCAGATACTTCAGAGGGAATGAACAGAACAGATTTTCATCAAGTGAAACATCCCCTTTTGCCCAGTCCTAGCTTCTGGCAACCAACAAGCTAGGGACACAATTCCTGCCCATCCTGGCTAATAGCTATTAATAGACCTATCCTCCCCGATTGGTATTATCCACAACTTTACAAGTGTACTTTCTAATGAACAGAATTATACCCAGAACTGATCCCTGCAAGACCCCCAACCCTTTCCAACTTGACTGTGAACTACTGATAATTACTGTATGGGAACAGTTTTCCAACCAGTTGTGCATCCATCTTGTAGTAGCTCCATCTAGGTTATAGCCATGTTAGTCTGTAACTTTAAAAACGAGTAGTCCTGTGGCAACTTATAGGTAAAATTCACTTCTTCAGATGAGATGATCTTGAGTGGACAGTTTGTTTATGGGAAGATCATGCAAGGCAATATTAACAGCATTAATAAAGACAAGATATACCACATCTACCACTTCCACATATTGGCAAGGATTGTTATCCTGTCAAAGAAAGGTATTAGTTTGGTTTCACATGACTGGTTCTTGACAAAGCAAGCTGTTACTTATCATCTTATTATCTTGTAGCTGTTTGCAAATTGATTGCTTAATTATTTGTTCTATTATCTTTCCGGGTACTAATCTTCAATTACCCAGGGTATCTTTATTTCCCGTCTTATAGATTGGCACCATATTTGCCATTTTTCGGTTCTCTGAAATCTCTCTCTCATTTTCCATGACTTTCTGAGGATAATCGCTAATGGCTCAGATGTCTTCTCAATCAGCTCCTGAGGTATCCAGAGATGTATTTCATTAGGGCCTGGTGACTTAAGATTCTTTCCCCTATTTTAGCTTCCGATCCTACCTCATTTTCATTGGCATTCACCATGTTAAACATCCAATCACTACTAATCTTTTTGGTGAAAACCTAAACAAAAATGTCAATACTACTGTAATTTTCACATTTTCTGTTATTGTTTTCCTCCTTTCCTTGATCTTTTTCTTAAATTTAATGTGTTTGTAGACTATTTTCTTGTTACTCTTTATATTTCTAGCTAATTTAACCTTGTTTTATGCCTTGGCTGTACTAATTTTGTCCATACATACTTGTGTTGTTAATTTTTATTCTTTGTAATTTGACCTAGTTTCCAGTTTTTGTAGGACTCAGAAAAGTTTCAGATCACTGAAAGTCTTCTGGTTAAGCTATATGGTGTTTTGCCATACTTCCTATCTTTCCTATGCAGTGGGATAGTTTGCTCTTGAACCCTTAGTAATGTCTATTTGAAAAACTGCCAACTTCAATCTTGAACTGTTTTTCCCTTTAGATTTGCTCCCTATGAAATCTTGCCTCCCAACTCTGCCTTCTTGAAACCCTTTATTTTTATTGTGCTGTTTTTCCTTCTACCATTCCTTAGAGTCATGAATTCTACCATTGCATGATCACTTTCACCCAAGCTGCCTTCCCCTTTCAAATTCTCAACTACATCTTCCCTGTCAAAATCAAATCTAGAACAGCCATTCTCTAAGAGCTTTCTCCACCTCCTTAAATAACAAATTGTTTCCAAAAAATCCTAACTATCTGTTGGATAATTTGTGCCCTCCAGTGTTATTGTCCCAACAGATGTCTGAGTAGTTCAAGTCTCCCATTACCTCCAAGCCTTGAGCTTTGGATAATTGCATTCGTTGTTTATAAACGCCTCATCCACCTCTTCTTCCAGGGTTAGGTGTCCTATAGTAGACCCCTACCATGGCATACCTTTTTTTACCCCTTTTATCCTTATTCAGAGACTTTCAACAAGTGTTTATATTTTCAATTTCATTGTTTATATTTTGTCTAACTAAGGCAACACTTCCTTTTCCCCCTGCCTATCCTTCTTGAGCATGCTATTCCCTTCTACATCAATATTCCAATGATATGTATTATCCCACCAAATCTCCTGTGATGCCAATATAGTTATGTTTATTAACTAACATTTCTAGTTCTTCCTGGTTATACGCCATACATCTCATGTTAGTATGCAGTATCTAAGGTTGTGTCTAAATTACACCCCTCTGCAGACAGAGGGATGAAGATTAGGTACATCGCTATTGCAAATGAAGAGGGGATTTAAATATCCCGCTCTTCATTTGAATAGAAATGGCCGCCGCTTTTTGCCGACATGGCACTTTGCTGGCAAAAAGCAGAAATATAGACGGGGATCGGTTGACAAGGAAAGCCTTTTTCGATCGATCCTGTAAACCTTGTTTCACGAGGCATAAGGGATGGGTCAGAAAAGGCTTACCTTGTCGACCGATCCCCGTCTAGACTGCCGCTTTTTGCCAGCAAAGTGCAGCACCGGCAAAAAGTGGCAGCCATTTCTATTCAAATGAAGCATGGGATATTTAAATCCCTGCTTCATTTGCAATAGCGATGTGCTTAATCTACATCACTCTGTCGGCAGAGGGGTGTAGTTTAGATACACCCTAAGATACTGATTTGATTCCCCCCTATGTTCTCTTTGATCACTCCCTTATCCCTGCTATGAATATGAAGGCCCATCCCTTCCCCCTTCCTCCCCTCCCCCCCCCCCCCCCCCCGATTCCAACCCTTCTCCCATGTCTCATATTTTTGACTTTACTGTGGGCTTTTGTCTTCTGCCCAATCAAATTTAGTTTAAAGTCCTCCTTAATTGCTAGCTAGTTTGTATCCAAATATGCTCTTCCCCTTCTTCAATAAGTGGACCCCATCTCTGCAGTCCTTTATCCTGGAACAAAATCCTGTGGTCAAGGAAACCAAAGCCCTCCTGGTGAAATTATCCTCACAGCCAGGCATTCACCTCCAGTATGCATCTGTTTGTGTGTGGGCTTCTGCCCTTCACTTGTTATAACAGAAAAGTCATAATATGCTATTTTCACTTGCAGATGTTAGGGAAGTGTATCCTATAACTTGCCCTTAAGATTTTTCTTCTTTTCTTTTCCCTTCTCCGTCTATGATGCCAATCATTCATATTTTGAGTCAACATTTGGAGACTTTGTTTTAGCTTATCATTCTTTTAGTTGATATTTATGGAGATGCCTGTAGAAAATAAAAAATATTCCTGTTTGCTTTTCATATACCAATGATTTATAGCTATTTTGCTGCATCAGTTTCCACAACCTGTGAGAAGCATTTCTATCTTTCTATCTGATACAGCTATCACTAAGTGAACACTTACAAACTTCTTGTTTGTCTCCTCCAATATCTCTCTAAATAATTTCCTGTTTGCACCAGTGGTCTAGGACATGAGTAGCCTTGGTCATGAAAGCAAAACAGATGCAGGACACTTTGTAGCAAGGAGCTTAAAAAAACCTCACTGATTTCCCCTTTTTCTTTAAGCAGTGTATAGTTATATGCAGGGCTCGACAAATTATACAATCTACTCGACCGTGGAGAATAGATTGTAACACAGAAGAGCCGGGTTCCAGCGATCTGCGCATGTGCAGAACGATCTGCGCATGCACAGATCGCCGGACAGCGCAACTGGTGAGCAGGGTTCGCCGCGGTTCGGGGAGCCTTGGTTATATGTCATTCTTGTAAGTTTAAATGTACTCTGTGATATATCTGATAAATCAACAGAAAAGTATATTTAGAGCCAGAATCTGTTCCCAAGTACAGCCTAAGTGAACAGGGCTCAGAGAAAATGATTTTCCAACTCCATCTGTTGGGAGTTTGGCTGATAGACCTGTCACAGCTCCAGCAGCCCTGCCCAAATCCTCCCTATGGCCTACACCAGAGGTCTCCAACCTTTTTACATCCAAGATCACTTTTTAAATGTCAGAACAAGCCAAGAACCACTCCATCCGTCCCCCAAAACCCAACCCCCTCCTTGAAGCCCTGCCCTCTGTTCTCCTCCTCTCCATCACTTGCTATCCCCAGTCCTTATATACTCAGGGTACAGCTACACTGCTGCTTTTTTTTTTTATTCTTTCTAGACTGGACCAAATGTCAGAAAAACCCCTTCTTTCGGAAGCCCCCTTATTTTCATGGAACGAGGAATACAGGGTTACCGAAAGAGCATGCTTCTTGTTCCGCTAAAAAAGCAGAACAACAAACACATCCCTGGACACAGAAGAGTTTTTCTGAGATACTTCTGGAATCCCGGAAAAACTCCTGCAGTCTAGCCATACCCTCACTGGGTTGAGACAGGAGGTGTGAGCACTGGGGTGGGAATGAGGGATTTGGGTATGGGAAGGGGTGAGAGGTACAAGGTCTGGGAGGGCATTTGGATGCAGGAGGTGTAAAAGGGGATGCTGGCTCAGGGAGAGGACTCCAGGATGGGGAGTGTTGGGGTTGGGGTACTGAGCAGGCCACATGCTTGTGGATGTGAGAGTGCAGGAGTTTGGGTTGGAGTATGTGAGGGGCTGAGGGCAGGGAGGTTGGGAGTAAGATGGGCAGTGTGTGGATGGTGCAGGAGTGTTGTGGCAGAAGACTGAGGATGTGGGGCTGTAGGAGTTTGGGGATGTGAGAGGCTCAGGATAGGGGGTTCCAGTGTACGATAGGCTCAGATCTTGGATCGGGGGGAGGGGAGGGTACAGGAGTGTTATAATGCTGTGGCCAGATGGGGGCTTGGCTCCAATTGGGGGTTTGTTGGCCAGGCTTCATTTTTAAATAAAATATGTCAAACACAAAATGTTTCAGCATTGTCTTTATATATGAGAAGGGTGGGGAACCTGTTTTGAGTCAGGGGTCACTGACCCACAGAACAGTTAGTTGGGGCCACACAAGTGAGATGCAAAAAAGTAACTCCTCCAACCCCCCCACCCTCACTAATGTGGCCCCAGCTGTGGTGGTTGGAGCAGAGGACATGGTACTGGGCAAGGGTGCTAGTTGGTGCTGGGGTAGGGGAACAGGGTTCCAGTGGGGACAAGGGTCAGGGGACAGGGTGCCAGTGGGGACAAGTGCCAGTGGTTCTGTTGCAGGGGACAGGGAGTCCCCAGCACACGCCTCCTCCGGGGACTCCTCCCCCCTAGAGGAGGGAAGTCCAGTCATGCGCCTCTTCTCAGGACTTCTAATCCCCTGCCCACATGGAGCAGTGAAGCCCTAGAGCGCGCCTCCTCTGGGGATTTCTTCCCCTTCCCCACTATAGAGGAAGGAAGCCCGGGAGTGCACCTTTTCTCGGGATTTCTAATCTCCCCCCGTGTGGAGAAGAGAAGCCCCAGCGCGCACCTCCTTTGGGGACTCCTACCCCCCCAACACACAGAATCCCCAGAGCACCACAGACCTGCTTTGAGTTACAGCGCCGGCTGTTTGGAGGAGAGAGAGGGGGAGCAGCCTGCGCACTTCCTCAAACCCAGGAAGTGGCACGCAGCTGCTGGACTTCCATCCACCCCTCAGGAAGCCGGCACTACCTCCCTCATTGCTGGAGGTACATAGTGGGGCTTCTTCGGAGTGGGGGGAAATGCGGGAGTCCCGAACGCCTCACAATCGACTGGGCAGGTTGATGACCACAGGCCTACACCAAAAGAAACTGCTGTGTGGTGGGTTTGAAGTATTGAATGCTGCCTGGCTCCAGACATTCTGCTCTGTCCCTCTCTTGCTCTTATATATCTTAATTATCCAGCTCTTAGGGTTCAAACAAGAGCTCGATAAATTCATGCAGATTAGGTGCATCAATGGCTGTTAGCTAGGATAGGTAGGAATGGTGTCCCTAGCCTCTGTTTGTCAAAGGCTGGAAATGGATAACTTGAGGATTACCTGATTCTGTTCACTCCCTCTGGGGCATGTGGCATTGACCACTGTCCAAAGACAGGATACTGGGCTAGATGGACCTTTGGTCTGACCTAGTATGGCCGTTCTTATGCTCACACATCATGCAGCCTATCTTCAGAATCCTGTAGATTCTGTCAGTATCTCTCAAGCTTTTATTTGGGCTAAAGGATTTTAGCTATAATGTTTAAGAAAAGTTCTGAGTTACTTCTTTGAAAATGGAGCTCTTTTACTTATCCATATGTAAGTGTTCCTGTGTTTTAACTCAGTGTTGGAGGGCCCGCCAATAGAAGTGAAAGAATATTTCTGTTTCTGAGTGCATTAACTGATATACCAGCCGAGACTGCCAATAAAGTTTCAGAGGGGTAGCCGAGTTAGTCTATAACACAAAAAACTTAAAAAACAACAAATAGCCTCATACCACTTTAAAGACTAACAAAACATGTAGATGGTATCATGAGCTTTCTTGGGCACAGCCCACTTCTTCAGATGAACAGGGTGTTGGAGATCCAGAACCAAGGAACAGACTGCAATCAATGAAGACAGCAATCAATACAAATAGTAGTAACCAGGGTGATTTTTGTCGAATCTGATTCCAGAGAATGAATTCATTTCAGATAGGCCACCCAGTAGCTTTCAGATGTTAATGACCTGCAGATGAAATGCTGTACAAACCATTACCAGTCCCTGAGTCATCCAGTTCCGTCATCAACAGATACTTTACAATAGACAAATTTTAGCAACATTGAAGAAACCTCAGAAACACCTTCTTCTCATGCTGGTTCTGCCCCTCCAGATACTAATGTAATATTAAAATGTAATTGAAATGATCTAAATTAAAAAGGATTTACAATTAATTACCTGAATATAGCTAGAGACTGTCAGCTGGATTGTTTTCTCCATTTATGGAGAAATTGTACTTGTGCCTGTATACCATACTATAGTTACCTGAGAAGGGATAGTTATAAGCCCCTGATCTTATTGGTGAGTGGATATTACATCTACGCACAGCCCCACTTGAAAATATTTGTATTAAACTATGTAAGCTTTTGATCACATTCTCTGTTCCTACAGCACCAGCCTTTCAGTGACAGGTTTTAAAGGTGTTTACAGATTAAGAACAAAGACGGAAAGGAACAGAAGTCAAATTCTGTCTATAAGTATAATCTGCAATGAAGTTGCAGAAACAAAAAGGTGACTCAACAAAGTGCAGACTTAATTGCATATAACTTCTGTCAATATAGATGCTCTTCCTAGTGAAAATGGAAGCAAAAGGGAGGTGAAAAAAAATCAAGCACTAGCAACTTCAGATCCAGCGGTTAGCTTTTTGCACGTGATGTCTGACATAAGCACATTCAGTTAGGAACATACACTGTTAGGGTTCCTTGAATATTTTTTTTTGTACTGTACACTTCAGGGACCTGGAAGCAATAGAACATATTAAGAGACAAAAAGCTATCCAAAGTAGAATTTGTGTGGGCATGGGAGATGAATAAGGAATTGTATTTGGAAAGTTAGAAATGGAAAGAAATCAATAGTGAAGAACAGGTAGGGTCTGTCAGAAACACTGAATTGGTTGGGTTGTATGTCTCTCAAGTTCAAAGAAATTAATGTTTCTATAGCCTTTCAAAATGGGACCCATAATGGTCCTATTCACATGAAAATGTTTACACATGCTTTAAGATAAATCAGCTAAATTGACTTTTAACAAAGTAAAAATGGAATTTCCCATTTCCCTATTCAGAGTTCTTAGCAGAGTTTCCTGGATGAATTTGTCTAAGCTTGTATCAACTTGCAGTTTTTGCACTCAGAAAAAATGTGCAGAGCTGGCCTTATCTTTTTGGGCTTGGGCTTGCAAAACAAAACATTGACCTACTTTTAAGAAATGTTAATTGGCTTCTCAGGGGTCATACCATTATGCACAGAACAGACATTAGGTTTCTGATCTAGCTATGCAAGGAAAACCTAAAGCCAGTATCACCAGCCATGGAAGGTTAATCCCTGTATAGAGGGATCCTCTTGTGGCAAAATGACAACACAACTCACCCACCTCCCTGCAGCTAGTTTAAAGACTGGCTGGTGAAGCCAGTTTGGCCAGGAACTCCCTGCACCCCAACAATCTCTAGCTATTGTACTGGCAATCATTATAATTTATAGGAGCTTTTAGGCGGGAAGATGATTTTTGGAATTCCCTCCACAGCAACTGATTTATTTTGTATTATACAGGGTGTGGAAGGGAGGGATCTTCCAAACTGGAGACTACCAGTTTGTGCTGCCACTCATGCATAGCTGATAGAAGTTAAAACAACAACAACAACAACAAAGAACAGATATCCCCAAATAGTCAGTAGGATATTTGATCTATATCACCTCTTTTATTTGGATTCAGAAGATTTTTCTTGCTCTGGTCATTTTCTCCTCTTATTCAAATCTGGATTGCAGACTAGCCAGCAATATTAATTTAAGCTCCACAGGCATGGGAGAAGTTTTCAGGAGCCTACCACCAGTATGAAGAGCAAAAGACACACCATAGTTGTGAATTGGGCTGGATATCTGCACAGAGGTTCTTCAAGCTGTTTCATGGGATATGAGTAATCTTTAGGAAGAAGCACTAGAAACTTGACCTTTTTTATATTTAAAAAGGCCTTTGATCCTTTTCTCATAATTAGGGGCAAACCTTAGTTGTGAGCATTGTGGGGCAGAAAAAACAGGTCCAATTCTTTGTTTGCTTGACATTTATTAATTATGGATTTTAGTTACCAAAAGAAGTTCAAATGTTGGAAACTGAAAATCACACATTTTTGTAAGTACGGTGATTGATTCCTTGATTTATTTGTGAGATTATAAGGTAACATTGTGTTTAACAATCACTCCATAAATAGGGCAATAAAAGCACAGACCAACACCTTTCACTCACCCCAGTTAGTAACTTCATGGTGAGATTTGTATGGTCTACTGAGCAGAAAGCCGTTTCCTATCACATAATGAAAATATTTAGAAAACCAATAGAGTATTAAGGTTTACAGAACTCCTAAAACTGTAATTGTCTTACTCCATTATTAGAGATGAAAATATTGGTAACATTAGTTTCTTAGTAAATAGGGTGATAGGAAAGATAGTGATGACTGAAGGAGGAAAAATGTTCAATTTTTCAATAATTTATATAATCTTCTAACAATTTCTACTTGCCATTTCAAAAACTGTATTTATTAATATGGGAAATCAACTTGTCATTCTAATTGTGTTATATTTTGCATAATTTATTATAATTAATTTTTAGTCATTTTGACAAATACAATTCTGCAGAGCTCATCAACTGTGAGAGTGGATACCTGTAGCCAAAACACCTGAGATGGATGTTTCCTGCTTTCAAAAAAGTAGAAAAGAGAATGATCCATAAAATTAGCATCATAATTCAAACTTACTCAAAGTTCACATCTGTTCTGAATTGGCATTCCCATTCAACATAATAGGAGAAATGAGACAGAGTTCCAGATCTAATTTTTTCCCAAAGTCTGGGAGTACAGTAATATGCAATTCAAATCCAGGATTCTGGTTTGGCCCATTTCTACTTATAATATAAGAAGGGTTGGTGCTGATCTAGGTGAGTATTTGACAGACCTCAAAGGAAACTCCAAAAAAGCATAATTGGTGGCATGAATTAAACTGATGGAGTTTTTATTTTATAAATGTATTTTAATGAGCTGTATTGGTACATAGTGCAGTACTATAATATCGTGAGTATAGCCTGAAACCAAAAGGACAACAGAAATGCCAATTCTTAAGAAACCCAACCTAACAAAGAGGGAAGCATGCAATACTTCAAGCAAAACATTTCATAATCAAATGATGTACAAGTTTTCTGATACAATAAAACAGAAAAATTTGATAAAACTTTTCTAAAACATTTGTCTCAGAAATTGACTCTCCTGACAGCTTGTTGGTTTCATAATGGAAGTTAATCAATATTATTAAAATATTAAATACAAATATATGTGGAAACTTACTTTTCCAATGTATATAACAGGATAGCAAGCCTTGTGGATCAGAGAGTAGTAAATGTGGTGTTTGATACTGTGTTGCAAGACCTTCTCAGAAGAAACTAGGGAAGTACAACCTAGATAGAGCTAAGACAACTATTTCCAAAGAGTAATGATCAGTTTTTCACAGTCAAGCTGGAAGGGCATACTGAGTGGATTTTTTCAGGGATCAATTAAAGGTCTGGTTCTGTTCAATATCTTCACCAATTATTTAGATAATGGAACAAAAATACACTTATAAAGTCTAGGATAATACCTAGATGGGAGGGGTTATAAGTGCTTCAGAGGATAAGATTAACATTTTAAATGATCTTAAAAACTGGAGAAATGGTCTGAAGTAAATATGATGAAATTCAGTGAAAATAAATACAAAGAATTCCACTTTAGGAAGGAGCAATCAATTGCATACATACAAAATGGGAAATGACTACCTTGGAAAGAATACTGTGAAAAGGGATTTGGGGGTCATATGAGATCACAAGCTAAATATAAGTCAATAGTGTAACACTATTGCAAAGAAAGCAAACATCATTCTCGGATGTATGCAAGACACAAGAAGTAATTCTTCCATTGAACTTTGTGCTGATTAGGCCTCAACTGGAGTATTGTGTTTAGTTCTGGACACCACATATCTATACTGTCTGTCCAGGCTTGTACCCTGGAGAGGTAGTCCAGCTTCACCTTCAGCGTCACATAACATGGAGGCAGCAATCACCAGTTCTAAGCATTTTCTCAGTTGGTGTAGAGTTCAGCATCATGGACTGTCTCCAATGGCGGAAGAAATCATCATAGCTCACGGACAACCACTGCCCACTATAAAACTGGGCAGCCACCAGACAATAGATTATTGTCCCACCACAATCTTTATGAGTTGCTTTACCTGTGCTGGAAAGAAGGTGAAGTACCACAAGAAATGAAAGATGTTAGCATCATCACACTCTATAAAAACAAGGGTGACTATTGTGACATTTCCCTACTTAGTATTATGGGAAAAGCTTTTGCCTAAGTAGTCCTGAACAGATTTCAGACCCTTGCAGACATAATCTATCATGAATCTCAATGTGATTTCAGAGCTGAAAGGCATATTATTGACAGCATCTTCTCATTGAGGGTATGTCTACACTACAGAGCTTTGTCAGAAAACCAGCCATTTTTCTGTTTTTCTGACTTGAGGAACGTCCACACTGCAATTATGTTCTTCCACAAGAAAATCGAAAGAACAAAGGGTTGGTTTTTTTTGCCATTTGTAATCCTCATTCTACGAGGAAGGAGCCTTTTTGTGAAAAAAAGCTCTTTCACAAAAAGGTGTGTGGACAGGGAAGAGTGAGTTCTTTCGGAAGAAGAGGAAAGAGGAAAAAGCACAGGTGCCCTGGTGGCCATTACATCCATAGCAATTACAGCTTACCTGCGAGAGAGCATCCATTCAGTCTGGATGCTCTCTTTCAAAAAAGCAGATCGCTTTTTCGATGAACTTTTGCACTGTGGACGCTCTCTTTGGAACTTCCAAAAAAAGCTTCTTCTGAAAGAAGCCTCTAGACATAGCCTGAGACAATCAATGAGAAATGCAGAGCGAGAAAAAAAGCCCGTTTATATAGTCTTCACTGATCTCAGAAAAGTTTTTGACCTTGTCAGTAGAAGTGGACTATTTCCACTTCTAGAAAAGATTAGTGTCTCCCAACACTCTTAAGCATGATTTGATCCTTCCATGAAAATATGTATGGCACAGTTCAGTACAACAGTTGAGTCTCTGAGGCTTTCCAGGTTCATAGTGAAGTTAAACAAGGTTGTGTACTTTCCTCCACTCTGTTTGGGATCTTCTTGCTGCTGAAATAAGTTTTTGGTTCATCAACTGAATTAACTGATGGAAAGTTGTTCAATTTTTCAAGACCCATATCTAATCTCAGGAGTCCCTTATCCATCATCCAGTCTTTGTTGATGATACAGCAGTGACAACTCGTACAGAAGCTCATCTTCAAAAACATATGGCTAGTTTTTCCAAAGCCTGTCAAAACTGTAAGCTTACCATAAGCCTACACATAGACTAATATAATGTGCCAAGATCAACAAACACAAACTTGAAGTGGTGACCTTGAAGTAAGGTCTACTATCACAGTCAATCTTTTACTTGAAATGGAAATCAAACTCTGCATTGGAAAAGCTCCCACGACAATGTCTAGGCTGAATAAGAGGGTGTGGAAAACCAACAAATTGACAGCACACACACATCTGTGTGTATTGTGCAGGTATTATTAGCATACTTTTGTATGAGAGTGAGATATGGACTTTACATTCTCATCAGGAAAAAAGGCTTAACAGCAATGGACTTAACATGGAGCAAGAACATTAAGAAAAACTTCCTAAAGATCTGGAATAAATTGCCTCTTCACTGCCCAATTTCTAATATATAGAAATATTTAGCATTTTTTATCTTCCATGCATTTTACTAACAAATCCTCACAAGACTCCTTTGCAATAAGCATTCATGAACCTTTACTTTGTAAAGGCAAAACCTAAGCAGATGGGTTATGTGTAAGGCTAAGATTTAGTCATGGGTTTATTTAATAAAAGTCATGGTCAATAAACAAAACTTTGTGACCTGTCCATGACTTGTACTATATACTCCTGTCTAAATCTTGGGTGTTCTGGCAGGTTCTGGGAAGTCCAGTGGTGCTGGGAGGCATCTGCTGGAGCTCATGGGGGAACAGACCAGGACTGCCACTGCTGAGGCAGGGTGGCCTCTTACCCCTGCTGTTGGGAGAGGATGGCTGGTGAGGCTGTCCCTGCAGCAGCCCAAGCTGATCAGGCAGCCTTGGGATTAGAAGCAATGTCAGGCTGCAGAAGTAATGAAAGTCCCAGAAAGTCCTGTTGGCAGGAGATGCTCTTCCATCAACAAAGCACTGTCCACACCAGCACTTTTGTTGGTGAAACTTTTGTCATTCAGGAAGGTGTCTGTTTCACACCCCCGATCAACAGAAGTTTTCCTGAAAAAAGTGCTAGTGTAGAAAAAGCCTTCAGCATTTAAGACATTACCCCAGCTATTCATAAAACAACTTTTAGCATTATAGTATTTATTATAAAGTATTTTGCACAATTTCAGACGGTTTGCCATAGATTGCAAAGTAAAGTGTTAGTTGCAAGTTTCTGGAAAAGGATTTTGCAGCATATTCACTTTTGGATGAAATAATCAGAATTACCACATTCTTCTGTGATCTTTCCCTCACTGGAGGTTGATAGAAAGCATCCTTAGCTACTTTCTTTTCAATCTCTTCCTATAGTGTGTTTCCCCAAACCTTTGCACAGATGCAAAGATCTTCCATCTTGTAACTTTATGGATCGGCTCATACGGAGTATACAGCACATTTAGTCCCATGGTCAGAACCTCTAAATTCTCTGTCAAAGTAACCATGCTACCATATCATTGTTTTACTGATTTACCAAGCTTTCAAGCATAGTTCTGACTACCTGGTCACTGGCATCACAAAATGGCTATGAGAATCATAGAATTGCTGAAGAAATCACATTATTCTCACAGTGCAGAAGGATTGCTAAGCTTTTGCCTCAATTTTGATTAATTTCGTGCCTGACTCAGTCAGAGATTAGGCCCTGACACAGGTTATAATTAAATATTGAAATCATGAAGTGCAAGAATGTTTAATTTTTAAAATATGAGTTTTAATTTACCTCATACAGAGAATAGCTCTGGTCACCTGCAGAGATGCATTACACACTACATTGCCTAATGTAGGATGCCTGAATAAGGCTGAGCATACAGTTAAAGTAAACTAATACAATTTACTGAACAGCAGTCAAATATTTATCCAGTTGATGAAGCAGACTTTATGTGAAACTCAGACAATAATTAAAGAGAAGCCTTGCTTAAAACATGCTTATTCCAGATTTCACAAATATGTTATACCCAAGCAGCATCTGTCTTTTTTTCAAATATTGATGTTCTCCTAACACACCATACAGGGATCTTATCCTTGGCATTCTCTTGACCATTAATGAACACATTTTCTGGCATTTGCTTTATCTTTGTTATGTTGTTCTTTGGAGGACTGAAACTATTAGTCAACCCTTGACAGGAAAACATCAAAGCAAGCCAGTAAAAGGTCTCACAGTATCTGAGTTAGTAACATGGTATTTGATTAAATCATATAAAGATAGAGAATAGATACAATAGAATGTCTTCACTAAACTTAAGACTTTCTACTTAAGTAGATAAACACTGCATGTTTATCACATCGGACTCACACATTCTTTTAAACCATGTTATCTGAATAGTATTCTGAATGATGACTGGCTGCAAATTGTTCACAAGAGATAATTATTTTGTAATTTTGATTCTTGGTTTTTTTAAAATAATGGAAATAGTTCAGATATTTTTTCAAATGATAAAAACAGCAGGCATTTTTGCGTGAGTTATTTTTTCCAGTAGAAATGATTGCTCAATTACCTTGTACCAAAATCCCTTTGCCTGGAAAATTACTGAGAAAATACATGTATTTCATTTTTGAGGTTTTGTTGTTGTTACTGTTGCTGGATTCATGGATTGATTGATGTTGGTAGAGGAACCACTCAGGGCACAAAGAACACATTGTATTTACAAGTACTGCAGGTGGGGAACTTGCAGGTTTATTCACCTGTATACAAATAGAGAAGAGGAAACCACATACTAAACTGGAAGTAAGAGGGGGTGGAGCATGGTGTTCAACTAGAATACTCTGAGTAACTTAGTTAATCCTTTGATTATCACAATTTTCCCTTGTTTTAAGCATTCCAAAGTGTTTCAAATTCCATTTTTAAAGACACAAAGGCCTCAATCCTGCAGTTGGATTTGGATCTATGAAGATTTTAAGCTCAATAAAATATATAAGTGATACAAATCCTCATGTTTCTAGTCACAAACTACTTTGAAGTCAGGAAGAAACTATTCCTCTGGAGAGTTACTTCTGTGAAGCATTTGCTACCATCTACAGCTGAAGGCAGGCTAGCAGAGAAGAATGAGCTTTGAGCTGATCTGGAATGGCAGTTTCTATGTTCCTAAAACAGACTTCTCAGTAGAAAAATATTAGCGTAACAGTCTATTGATTAATAGATGATGATGAGATGTACCTACTTATTGTCTGTATTAATAACCATTGGTGTCCCCACGGATATCTGGAACTATATGGAAATATAATAGAACAATTGTGTGGAAAAATAAGTGGGGAACGACAAATAGGTTTGTTTAATCATGATAAATGGGAGGAAAATATGTTAAATAGGGTGTGAAGGTACATCAAGGGTAGGCAGGCTTAGGGTATTTATATTTTCAAGTTTCACTAACGACCTGCTTCATAAACATATTCAGGAAGATGTGCCATTCTAGCTTAATAAAGAATTGCTGTTCCTAATCGTCATAATGCTTAATGCTTATACGATACTGTGCATGTTCCAGACACTTCTCAGAAAAATCACTAATTATTTCAACCGGATGATGAAACCCTGAGCTCCAGGGTGAGATTCTCCTTTGCATTACGGAAATTGTGTATTGTTCCACTGGTACGAAGCTGCCTTACATCCAATAGGCCTAGTCGGGCCTTATAATTTAACTCCAATTACTTTAATTGGCCCAGCACACCAATAAAATACATAAAGTAAAGTAACAACAAACTAATCAAGTTAACACAGAGGGAGGCTTATTGAGCGGGAGTAGTTCCATTAAATGCAACTGAGCTGCACCAGTTTACATTGGTTCTGGATCCCATATTTAGAAGCTGCATCCAGCCATACTTCCTTCTTAGGTTCAGTCTCTGAACAAATCCAGTGGCAACGGCAAATAACTTAAAAGTTCCTTTGCAAACTGTACTTGAAATATTCCAGTTTGAAAGTGAAGTTATACACACACCCCACAGCCTTAAAAAAAGTGCAAGCATTTACGGTCTGATTGCACAGTATTGGTGAACCCTAATAACCTTTGAAGTTTTAAATGCTTTTGGGTATGCACGTGTAACCTCGGGTGGGCTAGACTTCACTGCCCTTCTCCAGTGTCTAAAAGAAACCACCACTTCCACAGCAGTACTGGAGAGCCAGAGTTTAGTCTGTAAGGAATTTCAGCAAGGATTGCCCAGTGTCAGCCTCCCTACATTTCAGTTCCAAAAGAAACTAACATAATTAATTTAATTAAATAACTTTATAAAATTTTATGAAGAAAACAAATAATCTAATTCTTACAACAGAACAGAGCTATTTTATAACCCACAAATAATGTCTATAATTACAATAAACATAAGTAAAGAAAAAACTAAAAGTGAAATTTGAACAGTTCAATCCACACAAACACAGTAAGAAAAGACTGAGGGGTCCCAAGAGCTTAGGTTTAATTCACCAAGTCTGAGTTTGTGCCTCTGATATCAAATCTGCACCATATGCTGAGTCTGAAGTCTCTCTCCACTTGCTTGTGGACTTTTGTTGACAAAACTATACCTGCTTCTACACTGCCGCTGAGTTCTGGCGACATAATGTCGACAGAACTCAGAAGTTTTGTCAGTGGCTGTAAACCTCATTCTACAAGGAATAATGTCTTTTGTCGACAGAGTTCTGTCGACAGAAGACGTTATTGCATCTACACTGACCTTTGCATCTACACTGTCATGTCGACAAAGCGGCTTGCTTTGTTGACAGAACTAGATGTAGTCTAGACGCTCTTTGTCAACAGAAGCTTTGTCGACAGTATCTGTCGACAAAACTTCTGTTGACAAAAGCCTGTAGTCTAGAGTACCCTTGGAATCCAGGCAGACTCTTCCTCTGCTATGGTCACTGCTAGGCAGCCAGCTCACTGATTAACTAGTCAGTTAGCTCACAACTGAACAGACTTAAAGAAACCCTTTTACAAGAAAATACCAAAAAAAAAAAAAAAAAAAAAAAAAAAAAACCTGAGAATAACAAAATAGAAATGACTCTTTCCCCATTGCTACATTTACAGAGGAGCTGAAGAATCTCACAGGCTAAGAAAGTGAACTAGAACAGTTTGACTAAAATCAAAACAACATTTAAAGCAGACAATTATCACATAAGTTATTTTCCCTCCCAGGTTCTTCTAGCTCTAAGTAGCATTGCCCATGATCCCTGGTAGAGGGTTAACAACATCACTACCTGCTGCAGAGTGAGGAACAGCAGCCTATTCTCTGCTCCTGGCTTAGCTTCTTCCAGCTCACACAGGCCTTACAAAAGCATCTACCCTGCTTGCTTGCTCATGAAGTCTGACCCCAAACTACTGGACCCAACTCCAGAAGCTTCTGGGTGGAGTGCTGAATCTGCCCAGCAACAGTAACACTTAACTCACTCCTACCTCCCCCACAGGGGTCTCTTAAAGAGATAGTCCCTATTAAGTGCATGGGTCAAACAAGGACCACAATGTCAGAAGACGAATGCTCAAAACAAGTAGGTAATCAGAACACTAGTCTGAGAGTCAGTTGTGTCCTGCACAAGATTTGGTACTCAGCTCTGATACACCAACCTTGGCTTGCAACACCCATGTCATTCCAGTACCAAGTTTTTATAATTATTACTTATACAGTGTCATAAGTGATGTTTTACAAATGGTAAAAAAAAAAAAAAAAAGCAAATAGGGGAAGACCCACAAAAGTACTCTAATTGCCACTTTCAGAACCTAAATACAGCATTTGGGTACCACTAATGACATCAAAATCTCCACTGAATTGCAACCTAACCTTGCAGGTGACAAAACATTGAATGGTAAGGAACCAAGGGTGGGGAGCTCAGTTTCTACCAGTATATATGTACAAAACTGCCTAATTCCTGAGTGCTACCAAATTGTTCAGCACCTTATAAGGAGTCTCAAAGCAGGTGGTCCCTCACTTGTCTGACTTGCAGAACATGATCCAGTAGAGGAGTACCAGTGGCATCTTGCCTGTAAGTTGGAAAAAGAAGTCATTGACCTTAAACCAGAAAAAAAATCAGCTTTACTAACATTCTCCAATTAACATTCTCCAACCACCTCTATTCAACAGGAAAGACACAACACGCAGTAGCTTGGGGGTTAGACCACTTTCCCACAATATGGAAGAACTGGGTTGAAGTCCTTGTTCCAAATCAGGCAGAGAAGAGATTTGAAAATAGGTTTCCCTCCTTCTGGTCAGGTGTCCTCACCACTGGGTTATTGGATCTAATGGAATGAACAGCTTTTTTTTTTTCTAGGAGAAAGGGCTGACCCAACTCAGGCACATCACTCCAGGAGAGGGTTAATTGATGCAAATCCCAACCTGAAGGAGGCACTTCCCTCAAACATGGAGTTAGATACATAACTACTTTTGAGGGGTGTCCCTCTCATCTACATTTCCTATTAGCTAGCTTAGGCCAGCGCTTCTCACCCTGTGGATAGAAAGAAGTCTTCGGGGGTAGAGGGGCATGAACTTCTCTAGGTATTTGCCTAGTTTTACAGCAGGCTACCTAAAAAGTACTAGCAAAGTCAGTAAAATGTCATACAAATAATAACTCGTTTATATTGTTCTATATATTATATTGTGCACTGAAATCTACATACAATGTTTATATTACAATATATTGATTTTATTCTTATATGGTAAAAATAAGAAATTATGTGACTAAGGGTACGTCTACACTGCAACACTATTTCAAAATAACTAGTGCTATTCCAAAATAACAGTCCACGTCTACACAGCAGGCAGTTATTTCAAAATAGTGTCAAAAACTGTGAAGCTGGAGGACTTCTTACTCTGACCCCTGTAACCCTCATTGTACGAAGACTAAGGGAAGTCGGAGGAAGAGTGCTCTATTTTGAAAGAAGTGCTGTGTAAATGCTCCCTATTATTTCGAAATAAGCTACGCAATTGACATAGTTCAATTTGCATAGCTTATTTTTTAATTAAGCCCTGCAGTGTAGATGCACCCTATGTTGGGGCTACATATTCCACAGAAGGACAGGGTGCCTAGGATATAGGCAGTGCAAAAATCAGCATTGCAACACCAAAGTTCCCTGTATGGAGATAGCGGTTTGCATGTATAGACGCTATTGAAGTTAATTCGAAATAACAGCTGTTATTTCGAATTAACTTTGCAGTGTAGACATACCCTCTAGAGAGATACACAGGAAAAGAGCTCAAGCACTAGAAGTTGATCTGAGACAAATGGTCATGCAGTCCTGCATAAACATCTTAAACTGACAAAATAAAAACTAGCAAGAATTATAAAAGTATCTAATTAACCGATAAAACTACCTTACAAAAGTATCTAATGAATATGACAAAGTTAGCAGCAAAATCATTTGTAAGTAGACTGTAGTATTTTAAAACTGAGTAGTATTTCAATATTTTAAATGCTTTTCAATATGGTTATGTCTGTATTGCTCACCTGTAATTCCCTCCCAATTTTTTCAAAAACTTTTTTGGCATTGAAAACATTTGGGAAAATATTGATCACTGGCAGCTAGAGAAGTAGCTAACCTTCTTCTATCTACCAGTAAAGATTGACCTATTTATACTATATTACTCCCTTCTCAACTGACCTTGGCTCTTGAATGAACTCCCGACAAACATTCTAAATAGCTGCAAACTGTGGGCCAAAGTTCAGAGCTGGTATAAAGTGGTTTAAGTTAAACTACCTGCTACCTACCAACCTTTACACCTCATTATACCCCTGAGCCCACCCCACTTAACAATTAACATGTAAAACATGCATTTCTACTCTTATTTAGTTCTACCTTTATTTAATTCATACTTTCTTAAATTTCTGAACAGCTCCTTTGTGGGTGTTTCATTCTGGTAGAGGAGGTGTAAGGAGGAGGAATGTAAATGAATGAGCATCAGGGAGTCTGATTTTCACTGCTTCTCATACACCACTTCTTAAATTGCTCACACTCTGCCTTAATTCCACTGTTAGATATAATTTGTACCATGTATGTATCAGTAGCTATGTAAGGGAATATCCCCTGAGACTGATTCTGTGCAGTCAAAGGACAGGAACATCATACAAAAATTATACTGGTAGGTCCTCATCCATAGTATTTACATTACTAACGGATCTACTCGAAAAAGATTGTAGGACTTCTTTGGCCTGATCAGCTTAGAAGCCTATAATTGCTTGGTATCTATGCACTAGGACTCACTCATGTATCTAAACCAATGCCACTCAAATAAATGGCCAGAAGGATCAGCTGCTAAAAGAATTTGATCTCCACACTGAAGCATTTCTCTGCTGCAAGATACATGGGTATGTGCTTGCTTTGGGACGGTTATACCCCCTGCCATTTTACAGTATGAAGAATCTGTAATGGAAGCAGCCATTCCACTGCAAAAATTATTAAAGATGACCTTACTTAGCCTATATGCATCATAGGGCATCAAATTATTTTACATGGTACATAATGACTAGCTATTGATGTTCTCCAGTCAGGCTTACGAAGTAAATGGAAAACTTCACATATGAAAAAGAAGGTTAATCTTGTCATATTGTACTGCATCTTGCCCTGACGAGTACTAGTGAAGATTAAATAACAGCTGATAGCTATTTAGACTAATTCCACTGTAAGATCTAATCACGTACCTGTTGTATTGTATAGATTCATATATATTAAATGTGTCAGTAATGTGAGGGCATTAGCATGGTGTAAATTCTATTCATTTTATGTGAGCTTTCAGCTGTGCACAGGGACCCTTTTAATCATAAGATGTTACTTCACTTGAAGCTATCGCAGTAACAATTTTTAATAAATAAAATAAAATATGCAGTTGTAAAAGACCCAATATTCACCTGCTGATAGAATTTTTTTTTAAATGGAAGGCGAGGCTTCCAAAAGAAGATTCCTTAATCTGGAAGCTATTTTTTTGTCTTTGGAATTTTTGTTTTATTTCACAGTCTTTTTTTAAATAGACAATGGGGGAAGTGGGGGGGCAGAATAGCTAAATTAGACTGTTACAATTGATCCGTGCCTGGATTTCCTTTGTTGGTGTACACATGCACATGCATACGCGCGCGCACACACAAATTTCATTTCATTTGAAGAGTATGAATGATGCAGAATTCCTATTTGAAGTTGTTAGTCTGTGATTGCTACTAGAAATATAACCTTCCTTATGAAAATCACTGGAGTTCATGGTAAGTTTGACATTTACAGAATTAATGAACTAAATAATAAAGTGATCTGGCAAGCGAATTGGTAAACCAGAACTATTAATCTTTGAATGAATTCTTTACTATTACTTAAATAATAATTTTTGCATAATTTTAAAGGATTACAGTAAAGAAACATTAGAATAGAAAACCCATTATGTAAAGGAATGTTACTTTTATAAATCTGTCATTATGTCTTTTTTATTGAATTCATTTTTATTCAGGGTTTAGAAAAGTGGAAATCCCTGATTGGTGACTAACACTTCCCAGCTTCTTAGCAGAAAGGGGTTTTTTTTTCTTACTAAGACAGAAAGGTCTAGGATCATTTACTGCTTCAGACAAATCACTGCTAAAAATGAGTAATTAGCATACGATTGTAATTTAAGAAATCCCCTATTTGATGGTGTGCATCACACATGTTTCAGAATGTCCAAGTGCTAGTTTGTTAACTAGGCACATAAAATGCTTCTCAACCATTTTTAGAAACCATTTTTCCCTCCACATGTTGGTATCTTTCACCTTTCTAGTTTTTTTCTCACATTGGTTACTAAACCCTTTTTCAAGATAAAGTAGTGTACACTCCAAATCCTAGTTAATCTTCCAGTGCCCTTGGGTGCTTAAGTATTCCATTTTACTTGGTATCTAAAAATCTGTATATTCGGCCTTCAGCATCCAAACCGCTAATTAAAAATTACTGAACCAGAGTTGGACCAGGAATTGTGAGATCCTCAGTATTTAGTAACTATGTAGTAATATGGAGATAAAACGTGGTGCATTCATGCATAGCCAATGCTTTTGTGATGAATGGGATGAATTAACACCTTTGTTTAAATCAGTTAAGAGTTCAGAGGCTTGAACAGTTGATGCAGCTTTTATAGAAAGTTGAGAGAAATGCTCTGTAGATTCTCCGATTTTTGTGCTGGATAAATCCTGCATTTTTCCTGAGTATGCTCACCTTGAGGATGAGCAAGTCACAACTTGCTAATTGGAGGACAAAAGACTACGGGATTTCAGTGTTTAGAAAGTCTTGTGACATCACTGACACTCTGTACAGCATCTGGCCCTCAAAGATTCCCTAGACTGTGTTATGACTGGCACACTATTGATATTTTACTATGCACATTTGTCATGATACATATAAAGTAATGGGAACCTCCATTTGCTTGAGACTGTGCAGTAAGAACTACCATGTGTAGAAGAGCATTTAGACTAATAGAAAAAGAGCATGATAAGGTATATCAGGTACAGCTATGATTTCAATGACAGAATGCTGGAAATGCTTTATTAGATGAAAGGAAGAGGAAATTTGGCTTTGTGTTATGGTCAAAATATCAGTAACTTTTACTGTATTGTTCTTCAGAAGGTGTTATTGTACTGAACATTATCCCAGATAGGGTAGCAACAGTTGCAACAGCAATGATAGTACTGCCTTTTAACCCAGATGTAACAGATGAGCCAGAAGGACCTACGAAGCTTATCAGAGTGAAACAGCCTAAGAGCTGTTATCTCCTTTTTTTCACCAGGATTTTACTTTTTTTCCTTCGGGGTTTGTGATGGAGACAGTTTCCCCTCAGACTTTTAGCCTATACCACAGTAGAGTGCATCAAAGATTTTACCTTAAAAACTAATTCCAGTCTTTTGCAGGTTGTGAAAAGAAAATACATTATAGACAATTTCAACTGAGATCCGTATTCTTAGTGGTCCACCACTAAGGCTGGCTGATTAAATGACAAAATTTTCAATTTCATTATATTTTGACAATTAACTCTGCTCCCCATCTTCTGCCATTATTCACTAGGATCTACTGCTAAGTCACTTTTTTACTAGAAGCAACTTTCAGTCATTGTGTACAGTATTTATTGAGGTATAAGGGACTTAACCAATACTGAACCAAAACTGCATCTTTGGGAGAAACATGTCTTTCTGTCATTACCAAATACAAAGGGTCTGATTCTGAACTTACTCACAGTAACTTTCATCCAGAAAAGCACTTAATAATGTGCTTAACTTTAAATCATATAGGAATTATCCCATTGAAGTTAGGGCATATCTTCATGGAATTAGGGTATCTGCATTTGGCAATTTTAAAGGTACTTCACTCAGGGTGCATCTACACTGCACCCATAACTCGAAATGAACTGTGCAATTTGCATAGGTTTTTTCGAATCAATTTCAAAATAGCTTATTTTGAAATTTGGAGCTGTCAACACAGCACTTATTTCAAAATAAATTGCTATTCTGAAATATCTCTTGCTCCTCGTGGAATGACGTTTACAGGGACCATTATATTTTGAAATAATGGGCACGCTCAAAAAGACGCAGCATAGCTATTTTGAGCTACATCTGGTATCCCAAAATAGTGCTGCAGTGTAGACATAGTTTCAATGTACCCAGCTAACAAAAAACACCCTTCCCCCCCAAAAAAAACCCACCACAATATTTTTCTTGAATTGTTAGCCAGAAGCTGGAGAACGTGTGATTGGGGATGAATCACTTGATGATTCTCCTGTTCTGTTCATTCCCTTTGAATTACCTGGCATTGGTCTCTTCTGGAAAACAAGTTACTGAGGTAGAGGGAACACTGGTCTGACCCATTCTTATGTTTATGTGATTTTAAATTTTCTCTTTTAACAAATGCCACTGAAGTGATGTCATTTGTCTGAAAGTTTTAAAACACCTGAAATACTGCTCAAATATCATCTCTCTATATAAAAAAGGTTTTCCTGTCAGGTGATAGAATGACATCATCATGCTGTCATGCTCTCTGTCTGTGAAAGTCGCCAGAGAAAGGGTGGCTGGCAAGCGTAGGGAGCAGTGGACACAGCCCCCTGTTTGGAAGATTAAAATAATAATAGAAATGGGTTATGAATCGTATGAACAAGGAAACTGTGTTACTAAGACAAAAAACTCTCTAAGTTACTGACCTAAAAGGCAGAATTACCCACTATTTTCAGATCATTTTCACCCCTTTCTATCAGCATGTGTTAAATAGTTTACTTCAGCATCCTTTTGCCATACTTAAACAAATGTTAAAATTATGTACTAAGAATACGCAATCAAGAACTCGATAAACAATGTGAAATCAAAGCCAACAGTAACAACAAGTGTCTAATATGAAGTTTTGTGAGTTCTCTTTGTTTGCAGGAAGCTTTAAAATGCCAGAAGTTTTCCTGGAATGGAAACATCAAGTTTCCACCAGTTCTAAAAACAGCTAAGCATAATGGTGAACTTCAGTCACTTATGGAGGGCTTATATAAAGTTGTACCTCCCGTCTCTGACATTGAGGGAGGAAGAATTGAAGCATGGATGGAGCAACCTATGTATCCTGTGTGTCCCCAATGACTGCACAGGTTTAGAATAGGCTGACACAGAAAGGATACTGAGGTTGGCCTGATACCTGTCTAAGGAAGAGGCCACTTTATCTGAGACCTGCACACAGGCTATAGAAAGGAAGGAGTCCAACATATGGGCTGCAGGAGTAGCTATCAGTAGCACCCTCCACTAGTTCACTGTTCAGTTTTGACCTTTGTGCAAGAGAAAGGGTGTAATTCACCCTAAGGGAAGTTAGTTACAGGAGCCCCAAAAGGTGCTGGGCAGACAGCACTCAAATGATTGAAGTCCTGTAATACACAAGAGAACAGGGCTTCCCACCCTGGACTACCAGTGTGACTCAGCCATGTCTTTGAAGTAATACCTTGAGGTGAACAATCCAGTGTCCTGGCCCAATCTTCCGGATGAGACAGAAAACAAAGGTGCAGAGGGGGAGGCAACTAAGAACTGTGCTGAGATCAACAACTTATATTCAATATACTACAGAACAGGTATCATTAACTACCAAACTTTTGGTCACTAGTTATCATGACTCAATTGGGTATAGGAATGTAAGGCTGTGAATCTCCTGAGCCATTTCATTCTTCATGGTGACACAGTTTACTTAAAAACAAAATCGGTTAAATTATATCATCCCCACTGGTATCCACCGTTGATACACTCATTTTATTCTCATTGTTCTTTGCACAACTTCAAATATCAAGTAATTGACAAAAGTAAATTAGAATAAAAATTGTTAAAAATTGTTTTGAAAACAAGACCATAAGCATTCCACTTATGTTTTTCACGTTTTACTCTCTACAAATGGAAATTTTGGTTGTTGGTTAGAGGGTTAGAATGTAGATTTGAATTTATTTACTAAATAACATTCAATCACTGTGCAAGGCATATTACTTTTAGGGGATTTTAGACTCCATCTATACCGCAGTCCTCAAGGTTTCAGATAATTATGTGCTCTTTCTAACATAGCTGTTACCACTGAGCATTGACTCTGGTGCATTGTGCTCATCTGCTTGGAACTTTTAAGGTGGAACAATTTTGACTCAGACATGTTTTTCCTGAAATGAAAAATTAGCAACTGGTACATAAAATATATCTGAGTTCCTAATTCTCTTTTGATGATTGATAGTTAAGATTTTCAAGTGTAAATCAAAGTGGAGAGCGTACAAATTTCAAGCCACTGTAGTCTTTCTACATTCTTCTTTCATTCCTGTAGCCATGTTTCCATTTATTTTTCTTTCACATATATTTTGCAGTGAGTGCTAAATCATTATACCGTGGACCACAATGACACATGTGCAGCTGTCAGACTGATGGAGAAGAAAGATGTGCAAGGAACTTTGCTGTTCATGCATATTTGTACAAGGGTCTTCCTCGAAAGTCATCTCTGTGTTTATTCCCTTTGTCCTGGGGAGTGCAGGGCCTCACACTGCTGCTCCCTGTCTTGGTAAACAATTCACCCAAAGAAGGAGTTAGGGACTTGGTAAACTATGCTCTGCATCCTCCTCTCTCCACACCGACCTGCGGAAATGGAACAAATTGCATAATACCATGTTCATGAAGAAAACTTGGGAGTGACGAAGTGGGTCTTTGCCCACGAAAGCTTATGCTCCTACACTTCAGTTAGTCTATAAGGTGCCACAGGACTCCTCGTCGCTTTTGCAGATTCAGACTAACATGGCTACCCCTCTGATACTTGGGAGTGAGTGTGCCTGCTTAAGTCACAGTTCCTCCAGTGCTCCTCCTCCTCTGGTGGTAGAGTTTTGCCCCGCTCCTTGTGTAGGAAAAAAAGACACAATACCTTGTGCACAAATGATAACAGTTTAGCCCTGTAGGCAGAAAAGAGTGCAAGACCTCCCATGGCTGAACAAGGGTCACGTGGCTGAAAGGGGAGATTTAGAATCCAGAGAAAGGTTTAGTTTTCTGTGATTTAAAAATGTGTAGGCATAGTACAGAAACGATGCACTCCATGTCTAAAATACCTAGAACTGGCTCAAATAATGAACAAAATGTTCCCAAGCATTTATTTGTTTTTTGTCAAATTCATGTATATTCATCCTACTCAAAAAGATGCAGAAATAGAGGTGGGCAAGGGGGGGAAAAGGAAATGCGGCGCAATTTACTAGAAAAAAATATTCCAAAAAGCTCCTAAAACAAGTTATTCAATTACTATTATTCAACTCATGCCATTTATGTGTTTTGCACTTCCTTCCTCTAGCAGCCTCTACAGGTAAAGCCCTACCATTGCACTCACAAAAGCCTTAGGCTCATGTGTAAATAAGATGCCGCCTGTACATCGGTTATCAAAGGGTGAATCTGTAAAGAAAATAACATTAAATGAGAAGAGAAAGAAACAGTACATGAGCAGACTGAGGGAGCAAAGTGAGCATAATTTGTTGACAGTGAAGTAATCTCGTTGAGCTCATTATTTTAAGCTCTCAAATACGAAGGCTCCAAAATAATATCAGCTTAATGTACACTGACAGTAGCCAATCACCAACGGTTTGGATTGGCTACAAACAGTGCATGGAAGGATTCCCCACGCTGCTTGTGCCTTCAAACAGAAGCTCTTCAGACCAGCAGTGTGGGAATACTTCCTTTGAACAGCTGAGTGGTATGCAAAAAGATATAAAAACAGATAAATGCTAATAATTAACAACTACATGAATAATACCCAATGCAGAATATTTAAGAAGGTTTAGTAGACTTTGGCATTCAAAGGAAGAGCTATTCAGCTCCAGTAATCCTCTTCAAATTTTCCAAGAATGGTAGAAGACATTAGCATAATAGAAACAAAGTAAGTATCTCTGTGGATAAAGGTGTGTTCAGGTTTCCATAGTAAACTGAAAATGGTTATGCAATTGAAACTCTCAGATGTAAATGAGCAAAACATTTTCACATTTATAGGTCTGAAGGGACCATGCTAGAAACATATGGCCTTTTATCCAAGCCCCTCTAGAGCAATAAACTTTGAAATACCCTGTTAGTTTATGAGCAACAGTGTTAAAAATGTATTCCTTCCACCATAGTTTTATAAAATGGAAAGTGTTCTGTCTCATCTAGATCCTGCCGGGTGACTCTGTTTTCATGTGGTAATACACAATCCTCAGACCAAAATTTTGCTTAAATTGACTGGATACAACAAAAACAAACTAAACAGCTGAAATAATTCACCTTGAAAACTGTGAAATAAGCATGATGGGTGTGATGAGTATGAAATGAGTTTGATTTATGAGCTTGCTGTATAATTGTGTCAGGGATCTCTGCCCTGCAGCTTTCTGGCCAACTTTCCTTAAACTACTGACACTCCCAGAATTCCTAAACACCAGCAGCCCCTACTCCTAGCCCTCAGGGCACGTCTACACTAGGAAATGATTTTGAAATAAGTAAAATCGACATAACTACTCCCGCTTTAACAAAATCGAAATAGCATTTTCCCACTAAGGGGAAGCATCGAAATTAGTAAGAATTATTGTGAATAGCACGTCCATACTGATCAGAGCCTGTGTTGGACTTAGAGCCCCACAGAGCATTCTGGGGAGGACAGCAGGAGGGCGGATACTTCCTTTGGCTGCTTGGTCAGGCAAGCTGCAACGTGTGCTTTCAGGGACTCCTCTCTAAGGACATGTCTCTCATCACTCCTCTATGGCCACCCTCCTCACAGGACACAAAAGAGATGCAGCGTGCTGGGGTGTGGAGGTCTGTGCCTCCCCTCCCCTCCATGGGGAAGGCCGGTTCTGGGGGGAGCCCTGGAGTGTGTTCCATCTTAGATCACCCTGTGGGTGGATGGGGGGGAGAAGAGGATCAGGGAGAGCTGGTGCCCCCAGCAGCTGGGCCATACAGACTCACTCCCATCTTGGCTCGGACATCCAGAATCCAGAGGTCCCAGGGGGGTTCAATCCCCACTGCCGGCCCCTTGCCCCAGGGGGGCAGGGCTACCCTTGCCAGATCTCTAACTGGCTTTTCCCGCCTCCCCCTCCCCCCAATCTCATTCACTCCTTGCCTCCTCACTGAGCCGCTTCCGTCCCCTCCCCAGCTGCACCTTCCACATCACGGCTCCGTGCTGTACCTACCAGGATCTGACCAGTGGGGTCCCCATAGCCCAGGTGCTGCACTAGATGTAAGTACAGCCCCTGGCTGGGAGACCCGTATGAGAGGGAGTGCAGACACCACAGCACTCACAGCATGGAGCTGGAGTTGCTGCAGAGCAGTGCCAGGCTCACAGGCCTCTTGCTGCGCCTCACAGTGCAGTTTGTTCAGACCACCCACATGCTGCTCCAGCAGGACCAGGACCAGGACCTGCAGGATGAACCCCAGCATGGACTGAAGGTCCTGCTAACCCAGGTCCTGATGCTCCTGCTGCTGCACATGCTCCTCAATCCCTTGGACATGGCTGAACTCTGCTTCTGGCGGAGACAAGCTTGAACTGCTGGGACCGCATCATCATGCAGGGATGAGACAACAAGCAGTGGCTGCAGAACTTGCACATGTGGAAGGCTACCTTCCTCAAGCTTTGCCACTGGCCCACCTCTCTGCCTTCAGATGATAAGACACCCGTATGTGACTGCTATCCCTGTGCAGAAGTGCGTGGCCATTGCACTCTGGAAGCTCATCATGCTGGACACCTACCAGTCCGTCAGGAACCAGTTCAGCTTGGAGAAATCCACAGTCAGGGCTGTGCTCTCAAAATAATGGGCTTGGGAGTATGGACATGCCACTTATAAATGTGACCTAAAAGGGGTTATTTTGAAATAACTCCCTAGTGTAGACCAGGGCTCACTTTAAATACCATTATAAACCACAAACACATCCCATCAATGCTCATGTCATAGGGAGCAGCTATCCAAAAGAGTCTTAAGGTTATAGACTGTTCTGTCACATACCTTTTTTTTGTCCTCTTTTCCCATGTAGAAGCATAGGCTGTTTAATCAGAGTATTTGTCATTCTGACCACTAGCAAAGCCCCATCTAAGAAGTGTTGGTGGATAATAGGTCAGATAGGATAAGGGCTTTCAGACACCAATCATTCTCTCTTACTCTACAGGGAAACCCAATACTGTACATTTAAGGTATGTAAAAAGGAAGCACCGCCTTGGTAAATAGTATTAATTTACATGTAGAAAGAGGTAAAAATAAAATTCAAAATCTGAAACCTAAGCAAGCGAAAGGACAGGGTACAAATTCCAAAATCCTAACCTGGATATGAATATCCAAACTGTTCCTTTTGTCTACATGGGCCACACAAACCTTTGAGATCCAAACACCTTGAGGTTTAGGGAGTTGAAATTTAGCTTCCTCTTCAGACCCAAATTTTGTCACTACACAGTTATAGTGGCCAAATTCACCTTTCAGGTCACTCTACTAACTTCAGTGAAATCATCCCAGAAATAAACTTGACTCAATCACTGTAGCATGCATTCTATACAGTGGAAAACCCAATATGCCTTACCTAACAACCTCTCAAGAGCAATGGCTCTATTTATAAAGTAAGAGGCTAATTCCTGTAAATTAATATTTACATGTTGTCATGTAATCATAGTGTTGGCATTTGTAAATCACAATGCCACCTACCCTGACTACCAAGAATAATTAGGGTGCAGCTGAGCCCTTTACAGCTCTGTTGGTAGGCTCAAGAAATGAGAATGCAGCTGCATTTGACCAAAATCAGAGCAGGTCAACACAGGTGACTCTTAACTACCAATCATGTCATGTGCACAAGAATAAGCACCATTATCCTAAGTTTTCTCAAGTTACAGCCGAGATCACTTTCTCAGGGAAGCACCTAGAAAAACATATCACAAGTAATTAATTCTCTGGCACAAAGGCCACAACTTTAATAATAGATAGCACATAAAATAACATGAAACAATCAATACCAGAGGAATTGCATACTCCTTCGAGCAAAGCATGTTTCTAACCAGTCACCCTTACCCTAAGCTACCATTTAACCAGATCTCAAGGCCATCAAAAGCCAAATCCCTTGGCTCACCCATGAAAAATAGCATCCTTTGCTACTCTCAACCCTCACTAGTCCCCAAATGCCTTAGCAAGCCTTTGAATGACTCACCGTGACTGCATGAAGCCATTCTAGGGCAGAGGAATGGAGGGTGGGAGATGGCTGCCACTCTGCATCTACAGTCTCTTCCTCCCAATAGGGGAAAGCAGCTGAAATTGTTCCTTGCAGCCCTTCTTGCTGATTCCCCTTTCCAAGAGCCAGAGGACCCATGTATCACTCTCCAAAGACTTTAAACATCACTGTGGAAGGGAGACTGGTGTTTTACTTTCCTATGGCAAGCTTTCCTGCCCATAGGAACTTGCTGATATGCAGCTGCTGCTCATGGAGGGAAAGGCAAAAGTGCTCCAGAATTTTCTCAGACACCAGACTGTAAAAAGGAGTGGGAAAGAATCCAACCTTGAGGCCAATGAAAAGTTCCTACAGATGGCCAGTCACCCTGATTAAAACAACACTGAGCAGAAGCCCCAAGTGTTCCCGCACTGTATGTGACTTAGGCAGCTGAATGCCTATCTTCTCCCACTTTGTAACTACAAGCAGAGGTACTCTCACCTCCTGTGGCTCAAACATAAGCACCTATCTGTGAAAAAGGGGCTTGGCATAGGCCACATCTCCCACTGGCTAGAGTAGGCAGCTCCCCAACTATCATGCTGGCTTTGTGGATCATGTTTTAAGGCACCCACCTCGCCCCATTCTTTGTATAAATGCCCCAGTGCCTCATTTTGTGGATAATAGTGTTTGTTTCTGTAATTCTTTTAGATGCTTAAAAGTTAAGCACTGTGGTGCTAAGCATTGCAAACCTTAAATCCCTTTCTGGATCCCACCCAGTAAGAGTGCTTCAGCACTTGACTAGTTCACAGAGCTCAACCACATGAGGCTCTCAGCTTCTAAATTTAACATCCCATTACTTTTTTTCTTTCTTTTGAAAAATTGCTGGATTTTAGAATCCTAAAACACATAAAGGGAGCAATAAAGCAACTCCTGCATGCTTTGTTCTAAAGTTAGTACATCAGAACACCACTAGCTGAAAAAATAGCATTTGCCCAAACGGTATATGAATAAACTTAAAAAACAACAAAGAGTCCTGCAGCACCTTAGAAACTAACAAAAAATGTAGATGGTATCACAAGCTTTCATGGGCACAACCCACTTCTTCAGCTGAATGGAGTGAATAGAGAGCCTTAAATCCAGGGTCTATTTTGGAGCTTTAATTTCTGAAGTATTCTATTTTTCCAGAGTAGAATGCATGGTATCATGAGAGCTGGAGATATTGTCACAATAAATAAAACATACCATCCTATTCAGTTTTAAATCCTATGCAGCCCCACTGAAATCTGTAGGTATAAAGTGTTGTAAATGGGTTTTGTAAATTTAGTGCTTAGGCCCAAATCCTGTGTCCAGCATGCAGCCTGACTTACTTAGTTGAGCATTGGGGAAATGTCCAGGACAGGGAGAGAGGTGGAATCCTTTTTCTGCCCCAAGGCAGGAGTAGAACATCTCTGCAGTTGCTAGTTCTCTGCCATAGAGGACAAGAAAACTCTAGGATCAGCAGAACTACGCATCATTCAGCCCTGACCCCCTCCTGCCTCATGCTTGCCTATCCATTCCAACTATCTCTAAATAACAGCACATAGGAAGGTGGGCTCCAGGCCAGGCAAGGACTGCCCGCTGTTTTGCTGAGCTTCGGGGCCTTCAAAGCCTGTGAAGGAGAGGGCAAGGTTTTCTCATTTGTTACTAGTTTCTAAAACCTCATGTAGATTCAAACATTAGCTAGTTCTTCACACAACTCATAAAACACCTTCCTGCAGTATCTCAAAAATGCTTTCAGGGAATTTTCATGCTGCAAGATTAATTTCCTCTTCTGAGCTGATCGAAGAATGCTTATAGCAACACTTACTGTATACCTGGACTCTGACTTCCCTTGCTTTTTCTAAGCTTGTGCCTTAAACAGACATTTTCAAAACAAAATGGAGCAATGTTTTCAAGACAGAACCTTAATGATAAAGGCATTTACTCCATCATCACTCTCCTTTTTTTCCAGCAGCAGCCTATGGGACCAGCCAAATTGCTCTGGGTGTATGTCATTGGGGAAGGACGGGGGAGGGGGCAGAAATGATTTTATGCCACTTTAAGGTCCCTCAGTCTTTAGATCAGCTATGAGCTACTTTGGCTCTTGGTGCAGCCCAGAATAACATCAAGAGCCCATTACATTAGTCAGAGCTCTACTGACATGACCCCTTCAATGTACCCAATGTGCCAACGGAAATGCCAGCTGCCTGGCAGCATAAAAGTTTTCTTACATAAGAAAATGGCACACAGGGGTCTTAATGAAGTCTAAGATTTGGCCTTGTCCTGGTTGTACTTGAGAAGTTGTTGATTAATACAAAATCTCTATATACCACCTCTATATACGCATTTTCTCTTTGATGCTGCAATGAAATCAGATTTTTTTTTTTTTTTTTTTTCCTTCACAAGACAGGTACCACAAGGTCAGGACCTGACCAGTCCCAAGTGACAAAATTTGCTGGACCAGCAGAGGTGTCCCCTGCCACAGACCCTGAGCTAGCCGGGCCCCTGCCTCTGGCCCCTTATATCCTCTCTCCCATTCTGATGCCAGCCCTGGCCCCAGGCTGCCTTTCGTGAATAGATCTTGGTTTGATATTATTCTGGGCTTAAAATGTATGGAAGATTTTTCTGAGGCTGGTTGTATGGATGAAGACAATTTGGATGTGTATAAAGTAATATTGAAAATACTCAGGTCTGATAATCTTGGTTTGGTTTTGGTGTTGTATTTTGATGATTTCCAGATCGTATTTAAGCATCTGAAGGTGTTCTTTGCTTTATTGATTTTGTTATGGACGTCTTGGCTTGTTCCATTGTCCAGGCTGATTGTACTATCCAAGTATGTGAAAGTTTCTACCTTGGTGAGATATATAATCCTTTATCTGTACTGGTGTTGGTGAGGCAATATTAAAGGTCATGATATCTATAATATTGCAATTGATTTTCAGTCCAATTTGCCAGCTGAATGTGCTGAGTTGAGTTGTTTTTTCTTGTATATGGTACTGGGTATGTGAGAAGGGAGCAAGATCATCTGTAAAGTTGAGGTCTTCAAGGGATGAGAAGGGTGTCCATTTAATGCCTCTTGGCGCGTCTTCTGTTCTGTGCCACATTATCCAGTAGATGACAATGTTGAAGATAATTGCAGAATGTCACACCTCAATTAGTTTGACTTCCAAATTGATCTCACTCTGATCAACACTGCATATCAAGTTGAAATAGAAATGTTTGATTATATTGGTTGCACAGAGAGTAATTCCCTATGCCCACAGAATGCGCCATAGGCTAGTCCTGTGAACTCTATTGAAAGATTTCTCAAAGTGCATTAAGTTTAAATAGACCTGTTGCCATTCTAAGAATTGTTCTATTATGTTTCACAGAATTAAGATCTGGTTTGTGCATCCACACTCTTTCCAAAAACCAGCTTCCTCTTTTTTGAGAACACTATCAATTGCCTCTGACATACACACAACTATCCTCTTACACAATACTTTATTTGGCATAAATAAAAGTGTAGTACAATGCCAATTATCATAATCGCAGAGGGTACATCTACACTGCAGGGCAAAAGTTGAATTAAGCTACACAGCTTGAAGCTGAAATAGCTTAATTCGGCTTTTGGCTCTGTTTACACAGCAGGAAGTCAAATGAAGAACACTCTTCCTTTGACTTCCCTTACTCCTCACGAAATGAGGGGGACACAGGAGTTGGAGTAGTTCATTTATTCCAAAATGATGATGCTGTGTAGACGTACCCTGAGAGTTCCTTTCTTTAGTATCTTCACTTATAATCCCATTGGCCCTCTTATCTTGCACTTTTCCTCTTTCCTAGACTCATGCAAATAGAAAGGCTGTGATAGGCACTGCTAACTCAGGGATTCCCTATAATAATTTTGCTTTAAAGATATCCTTACCAGGAGCTTTCCCCATTTTTTTAAGGCTTGCATGGCCGCTTCTTTCGTAGGAGTGTCTGTGTTGATATCAAAATCATCTTCTTCTTCATTTCTTGTTCTTTTCCTGTTGTTAGTAGATAGTCTTTGTCACTGATGAGAAAGTTTGTTGGTGCCTGTCATTTACCACTGATAAGTCACATCATTTTGTAGATAGTCCCTTGTTTACCTTCCCTTCCTAGCCCAACCAGTAAACCCAATTACACATGGAAATAGGGTATATCAGTAATTTGTGCACCCTCTGCTGGCAAGTAGAGTCTGAGGAATCAGACTATAATCTGCACAATCATTGGCCATGATGTTTTAAGTGTTCTAGTTATATATTTTAAACCATTGTCCATTGTTTCATTGTGAAGCTGCTTTTGATTAGAATTTGCAATATGGTTTCATTTGCTTTCTTTAAAAAGTAATAAAATAGAGTGAAAGTTGGAATTCAATACATATGATATACATGAGAGGCATCTATTATAATGAGCAATGAAGGAATCATCACTTCCAAACCTGAATTAAACATGAAATCATGTGTACTTATGAAAGCCATCTGTGAATTGACACATACATGTGTCAATTTTGCCCACCTACAGTACATAAGTATTTTTATAGGACAAGCATTTGAAGCATTTATTCCTTCCTTCCTAATGCAATGCTCTCATTGAAATAAACAGGAGTTTTGCTTAGAAAAGACAAAGTATGGGTTTCGGGTTTTTTTGAACAGTGTATAAATCCCTTCTCATGTAGTTAAGATTTTCATTTATGTTTCTGAAGTGAAGTAAAGTATTAAGTAACATGTGAGGTTAGTTTTTAATTTTTAAATCCAAATAATTGTTCTGGTTACAGTACTACTAATTTTCATCTATCTGATTAACCAGAGAATAATCCAAATATATTTCATATTATAAATCTTTCATGATTTGGGAGATTTTATATAAATGTACATTTGACAGTGCTAATTTAAAGCAAATATCAAGCTTGATTAAACATTCCCAAGATAAGAAGGATAAACGATTGAATTATTTTATAGATTTAACCATCATTGATATGATGTTATAAACAGAAATATTTTGATGTTCATCATTAATTTTTAAAAATAATTCTTTGGGAAATAGCCAAGAAGAACTAGAGAAGTAGGTCAGAATGTATGCACAAAACATTTGTATTCTTTACTATATAAACACTAATTTATTTATTGAAATAATACCCTGTTAATTATTTATCAAAGAAATTATAATTTTGCTGAGCTGCTCTCCATAAGAAAAAAATCATTAAAATGTGCTATGGTTAATGCAATAGCCAGGGCTATAATTGTTTCACATCTCGGCCTCCCAATTGTTTGCCAAGTATTTATTCAGAAAGCGCCAGCCGTCAGAGCTTAATCTGGCTCTGATGCATTCTCTAGCAAGTAAGTGAATTAAAAATGTTTTTACCAAGCCCTGTCCTTTATCTTCAAGTACTATTTTTTTAAATAAAGGAAGGATTTCTTTTCCTGAATAAAGAATAACAGTAGTTCAAAGGCTAGAAATCTGTTTTCTAGAGCAGTGGCAAATGGAGCTAAATTGCATAAAACTCATGGCTAGCGCCCAGTATCTACGCTTCTAAAAGATGTATCCAGTATTGAAAGGCAATCAAGGGGAGGGGGAAAGAAACGGATTCTCTGTGAGATATGAAATACAAATGCACAACTTTTTTTTTTACTAAGGAATATGACACACGCGTTACACAACTGATTCCACCAAAAGAATTTAAATCTTTTCTGAGCACAATCAGTCTGCAAACCATACATTAGTTAGACACCTCCCCCCCAACAGATAAACAGAGAAAGCAGGAGCATGAAAACACCCATTACCATAAAAGAATTGAACACATGTTCCCAGCTGGGGAACGAATGGAGCCCTAGTCAACATCACAGAAATATGCACCAACACATTATTCTCCAAGGCAGTGTGGTAAATGAGACAGTGTCCAAGGATGGCATTCCTGTACTAATCTCAGTTGGCCTCTCTAGTTAATACATTTAAACAAAAACATGGTTTTTCTGCAATCTATTACTAAACTTGATTAATGTGGATATGAGTGTAGATAACCATTTCTCCACTGTTTTCCATATGGTGTACTTAAAAAAGGAACATGTCTGCCTAATGATGTGATTTAATTTTATTCTATTGAATTTACTGAAAAACAAGAAACACCGTGTCCAACTATGCATTAATAACTATACCATGAACTTGGTTAATTGATCACAATTTTCTTTCAACATTAGTAAGTTCTGTACTGCACTCAAAATATGACCTTAAAAGACATTGCTTTTATGATAGGGCTTTTCTCCCAATATTTTATATTTTTTACTTTTTACAGGTAGACTTATAGATACACTTTTTAGTCCCATGTTTTGGAAGGTCCTGACATATCTTAAATTAATAGTCAGAAAGGTATAATAGATTCTCTGAAATCCACAGTTTAGAGGAAAAAATATAGGCCAAGTTTTTCAAAATTTGATACCTACATTTGTGTGTCAAAGTCCGTATTTAGGCACCTAAACCAAGGGTCCAAATTTCAAAAATGCTGAGTTCTAAGCAATTCCCAGTAAAGTCAACAGTGTTTTGGAGGAGCCATCGCTGATGGGAGATGAGTGGGCAGATATGTTGGTCCAGATTCACAAAAAACCAAACAGACTACAGGCAGTCCCCGGGTTACGTATAAGATAGGGACTGTAGGTTTGTTCTTAAGTTGAATCTGTATGTAAGTTGGAACTGGCGTCCAGATTCAGCTGCTGCTGAAACTGATCAGTTTCAACAGCGGCCGAATCTGGACGCCAGTTCTGACTTACATACAGATTCAACTTAAGAACCCCAGGCATCCGCAAGTCAGCTGCTGCTGAAACTGATCAGCAGCTGATTCCAGGAAGCCCGGGGCAGGAGCTTCCTGCAGTCAGCCACTGGTCAGTTTCAGCAGCGGCTGACTTGGGGACGCCTGGGGCAGAGCAGCTGGCGTGCTGCTGGGTTGGTCCAGTAGCGCCGCCGCTCCTCGGCGCTACTGGACCAACCCAGCAGCACCCAAGCTGCTCTGCCCCAGGTGTCCTGATTCAGCCGCTGCTGAAACTGACCAGCAGTGGCTGAATCAGGACGCCTGGGGCAGAGCAGCTGGGGTGCTGCCGGGTTGGTCCAGTAGCGCCCAGAGCGGCACTACGGGACCAACCGGCAGCGCCCCAGCTGCTGTACCACAAGCGTCCGGAGCAAAGCCGCGGAGCGCGGGGGCAGCGGGACAGCCCAGACGCGCCGTGGCTGTCCTGCTGCCCTCGGGCTCCGTGGCTTTTCTCTGCTTTGCTCCCCATCTCCCTGGTCTGCAGACCAGGGGGACAGGAGCAAAGTGGCGGAACACGCAGGCAGCGGACAGCCGAGACGTGTCCGCTGCCCGCGTGTTCCGCGGCTTTGCTCTGCTTTGCTCCCCGTCTCCCTGGTCTGCAGACCAGGGGGACAGGGAGCAAAGCAGAGCAAAGCGGCGGAGCACGCGGGCAGCGGACAGCCCAGACGCGTCTGGGCTATCCACTGCCCGCGTGCTCCGCTGCTTTGCTTCCTCTCCCTGGTCTGCTGGAGACCAGGGAGAGGGCCCTGTTCGTAACTGCGGATCCGACATAAGTCGGATCCGCGTAACTCGGGGACTGCCTGTAGTAGTACCTTAAAGACTAACAAAACATGTAGATGGTATCATGAATTTTCGTTGGTGGAACCCATTTCTTCAGATGACAGGACATCTGTCATCTGAAGAAGTGGGTTGCGCCCACAAAAGCTCATGATACCATCTACATGTTTTGTTAGTCTTTAAGGTGCTTTTAGTCTAATCGTTGGTTTTAAAGTTTTTCCTGTTACAGACTAATTCGGCTATCCCTCTGAAGCTTCAGATTCCCAAAGGTATTCACGAAACCTGCGATCCACAAAACTGCAACCTGGCTTCTCCTAACCCTATGGTGCCTAAAAACAATGAGTAGCTCTTGAAAGCCTAAACTTTCTCAGTACCTACATTTTTGCAGTAAAGTTCTGAAGGTGCCTATGTTTTGCCCTCTGGACATTCATGCTGCTACTTCACTCTAGCCATCCAGGGGCCTCTCTCCCACCTAAGCCCCAGAGTGATTTATGACCTGGGAGAAGATAGGCACGCCTCCACTAATTCACCTCTGGCACCTAATCCAGTAGGTATACTCAGAGGCTGCCTACATCCACCTAAAATGGGAAGAGGAAGCTCTTTCTTATAATTTTTATTCAACTAATTAGGATACTCATAGGGTATGTGGGAAATTGCCACTTCAAGACCCTCTGATGTAGCAAAGGGATTTGAACAAGGCTCTGCCACTTTTCAAGAGATTGTCCTTACCACTGGGCTCTGGGATAGTCTAACATGGGTCTCTTCAGTCTATCCTACTGAAATTGTTCCATTTTAATAGATTAATTATATATAGTCCAGTACCTAGAACATTCTCCTGAGAGGCAGCAGATCACCACTCAAATCCCTTCTCTTCAGGAAGCATGTGGGATTTGTACTAATGGTTTCCTTATATCCCAGGTGAATCCCCAACTACTGGACTAATGGAGGGCTTCCTGTGCCTCCTTTCCTCTGTCATGTGGAGTTAGGTGCCCTCAGGGCCCCATGAACGAATTAGGCAAAGGAGAGCGTATCTTCTCCCAATCTCTGGATTACAGGCAGAGATAGGAATCTAAGTCAGGGAGGCAGCTCTCTCAGTAAAAGAAGTGGGGATTAGTATATATCCCCTCTTCAGCATCTCCCATTTTCTACCAGCCAGCATGCAGACTTTTGTGGATTCCATTCTAAAGTGCCTATCTCTACCTCTTCAAAGTAGACGGTGCCTGGGCATCTATCATTGCTCCCATGATTTTTTTGTGTACCTACCATTAGATGTTATGATGCTGAGTATCACGTTGACTAAGCTCCTTTGTGGATACAAGCCATTATGCTGATGTGAGGGTATATACAAGGTCTCTCTTTTATCTGAAGACTTGACAAATGTGCTCTCTATATATTTCTCTCTCTTTAGTTTACTAGTTCTTGGAAGAAGCCATCTGGTAAAGATTTTTATAATGAAACAAGGCAGGAAACTCCGAGCAATATGAGTAATTGTTGTATGAGGATTTGGGGAGAGGGAGTCATACTCTGGGGTTCTGTTCCTCCGAAAGATTGGTTTCACAGTACTCAGATACTGAGAGTGATTAATACAGTAGAAAATACTTGGATGGATTAGATGAGAGACAGAGTCAGACAGACTGAAACCCACAGAGATCTGAGTGAGCTCCTAAGATTGCTAGATGGAGACAAATAACTAAACACTTCCCTCTTGAATTAAGGCTATTTTCTTCCCTGTAAAATATATTATCTGTGATTTAGGCATTCACTTGGTATTTTGTTTCAGGAGTCTTTTCCCCTGACATTTAGTGCGTACTACTGAACTCTATGGACTATGCGAAAATAAATATTTTCATAAATAATATTCTGGCAATATAAGCATAATTTGAAACTTTTTGGTAGCCTAACCTTTTTTTAACTGTTGCCCAACTAGATTAACAATGCTGCTGCCATTTCATCAATGTGTCATATCTTTTCTGTAGGTTATACAGAAACCTTTCCAGTTGAGAAAAGCTTCATACATCTTAAACTGTGTGACGGGGCTAGCCTGCCCCGCACTGAACAGGAGGGAGGAGAGCCCGTCTATTGGGTATAATACACCCCTCCCCCACAGCCCTGCTGGGCATGCTCGCAGTGCAGCCTCAGTATAAAAGGCTGCCGGGCTGCTCAGTTGGGGTGGACCTCTGGGGAGGAAGGAGCTCTGGCCCAAGCCGCAGAGCCACAGCTGGACCTGCTGCCAGAACCAGAGCCACAGGGACCGCCACCGCCACCGCTGTTGCTGCTGCTGCTGCTGCTGCTACCATCCCCGGGTCAAGCACGCCCCCAATGCCGACTCCGGGGGGCCGCCCGCCCTGCCATGGTGGACTTCCCCTTCGCTGCTGCCCCAGACACGGGACCTGCTGACATTGCCGCTGCTGCCAGCCCAGCGTCGCCAGGAGGGGTCTCCGTCGGTCACAGGGCTGGGGTAGGAAGCAACCCAGGGAAAGGGGCAGGGAACCCCCCAGAGGACTCAGTGTGTTTCGGGGAGAACTCCCCGCCAAGCCAGTAGTGGGAACCACCCACCACTACTAGGGCCCTGGATTGGGGTCTGGTGGAGAGGGAGGGCCTGGACCCTGCTACCCCATCCCCTCAGGGCACAGGCTAGCCTCAGGGCCTGCGAATTGTGTGGGACTAGGCCTCAGGACCTGCTTTGACTGCAGACTAGGCCTCAGGGCCGGTGATTGTGCAGAACTCGGCCTCTGGGCCTGCTTTAATCTTGTGGAGGAGAGGGCGGGGTGGGGGGACCCTGCCACAAACTGGTTAAGCCAAATTAAAAGGGCCCTTCTTTTGGCACCTGATGGAACTGCTGGTATCAGCACATGTTCCTATGTTGCTTATGGTAGTAGTTTGTAATACAAAATGAATGGACATCCGTGTCATAGTACCTGACCATTAAATGACAGAGGCAGTACCTTACACCCACAAAACCCCAGAAAAGACTACAAAATGTGTTTTATTACCTTGCCAATATGTTTAATCAAAACTTAACCAGACCTTTAAACTCAGATTCAAAAGTTAGAATCATGGAGTTGGAGGAGACCTCAGGAAGTCATCAAAAAGAGGACCAAGCCAACTAAATCATCCCAACCACGGCTTTGTCAAGCCAGACTTAAAAACCTCTAGGGATGGAGATTCCACCACCTCCCTAGGTAACTCATTCCAGTGCTTCACCACCCTCCTAGTGAAATAGTTTTTGCTAAAATCCTACCTAGAGCTCCCCCACTGCAACTTGAGAGCACTGTTAAAAATGAACAATCGCTAGATCATTCTGTTCATGGGAATGATACTCAATTTTGACACATAGTTCTTATACCTGAAGTAGTCATAATGGAGCACTCCTGTCTGATAAAATGTACACATAAATGTCCACAGAAATCAATTTGAGGAATATTCTCTCTTCCATAAAAACTTTTTTTTCATATTCTAGCATAGCCTTAATAATTTACAGCCCCAGAGAAGGAGCTGATATACTCCTGTAGATTCTGGCTCTTTAGCAGTTGGCTTCTCTCTGACATGAAGAGACAAATGGTCCTGTGGTATTTGGGAGAGAAGATTCAGTTTTAGATAAAGACATTTAGTGTTTTGGCTTTGTTTATATCCAGTGCAAGAATGTACTTGGACAGTGACTGTCATAGGAACAGAGCAACTGACATACCTATCCAATCAGTTTTCCATCTAATCTGGTATCTTGTTAGCTAACAGTAGCTAGTACAAATTATTTCAAAAACAAGTGCCAGGAACAAATATAAGGGACAATTATGGCTATACCTGCCTTTAGGAAGAGTTCCTTCCAACTGTGACAGACTGCTGGCTCTGCCACTACAGCCTGGCTGAAAAGGCCAATTGCAGACAGCTGAGCAAGCCCAGGCCTGAAGGGCCAATGGAAGCAGCTGTGGGCCTAATTAGCCAGAGGGCTAATTCTTCTGGACCATGGGATGCTATTCCAGGAAAGAAATGCTAAGTAGGGATGGGGTTCACCTTTCGAGGAAGGGGAAGACAGTATTTGGAGGCAAACTGGCTAACCTAGGGTATGTCTACACTACCCCGCTAGTTCGAACTAGCGGGGTAATGTAGGCATACCGCACTTGCAAATGAAGCCCGAGATTTGAATTTCCCGGGCTTCATTTGCATAAGCAGGGCGCCGCCATTTTTAAACCCCGCTTGTTCGAACCCCGTGCAGCGTGGCTACATGGGGCACAAACTACCGTTACTCCTCGTGGAATGAGGAGTAACGGTAGTTCAAACTAGGAAGCCTAGTTCGAACTACCTAGTTCGTGCCCCGTGTAGCCGTGCTGCACGGGGTTCGAACGAGCGGGGTTTTAAAAATGGTGGCGCCCCGCTTATGCAAATGAAGCCCGGGAATTCAAATCCCGGGCTTCATTTGCAAGTGCGGTATGCCTACATTACCCTCCTAGTTCGAACTAGGAGGGTAGTGTAGACATACCCCTAGTGAGCAGGGCTTTAACCTAGGTTCAACAAAGGCAGGTGACCGAAGCCCACAGGTAAGCGAAGAACATGGAGACCTGGGAGATGGGTCAGAAATGGGAGGTAGTGTGGACTATAATAGCAGAGAAAAAGGAGGGACAAGGCAGAACTGGGAGGCAAGCTCAAATCAGTATCTTAGATGCCCATGTACAAATTCAAGAGGTATGGGTAGTAAGCAGGAAGAACTTGAAGTGCTAATAAATAAACACAACTATGACACTGTTGGTATCACAGAGACTTCATGGCATATTGGTATAGACACGATTGGAATATTGGTATAGAAGGGTACAGCTTAATCAGGAAGGATAGGTGGGGAAAAAAAGGAAGAGGTGTTGCCTTACATATTAAAAATGTATACAGTTGCACTAAGGTGGAGATGGACCTAGGAGACAGATGTGTTGAGAGTCTCTGGGTTAGGCTAAAAGGGTATGTCTACACTACAGCGCTAATTCGAACTAACTTAGTTCGAATTAGTTAATTCGAACTAAGCTAATTCGAACTAACGGATCCAGACTAAAAAACTAGTTCGAATTAGCATTTTGCTAATTCAAACTAGCATGTCCACATTAAGTGGACCCTGAACTGGGGTTAAGGATGGCCGGAAGCAGTGCCGGCAGGGCATCAGAGGAGGACTTAGAGCGTGGAGATGCTGTCTCAGGCTAGCCGAGGGCTGTGCTTGAAGGGTCCCGACCCCCACCCCGGACAGACAGTTCTCAGGGGTGCCACGCTTGCAAAGCAGCCCTGGCTTGGATTGCCCGGACTACCCACACTGGGCACATCACACCACTCGGCCATCAGTCTGGCTGCACTTGCCGCAGGCTGCCATCTGGGGAGGAGGGCAATTGGGGGGCTGCAGGAGAGCTTCCACCCCCAGAAGCCCGCAGAGCCAGCCCAGTCCTCCCCATCGGGGGCTTGTGCCCCATTCCTCCCTCACCTCCTTCCACTTACCCTTCCCTAGCCCCTCTTATTGATGTACAAAATAAAGATAACGTGTCTTCCAAAATGGAATCTGTCTTTATTGAACAAAACTGGGGGAGACTGGGAAAAGGAGGTGGGGGAGACTGGGAAAAGAGAGGCTAGGAGAGGGGAGGGCAACTAAAATAATCAGGGGTTGGGAACAGGTCCCATATGAAGAGAGGCTAAAGAGACTGGGACTTTTCAGCTTAGAAAAGAGGAGACGGAGGGGAGACAGGATAGAGGTCTCTAAAAGCAGGAGTTGGGTAGAGAGGGTGCATACAGAAAAGTTCTTCATTAGTCCTTCTTTATGGGAACTAGAGGACACCAAAGGAAAGGAATGGGTAGCAGGCTTCAAACTAGTAACAGAAAGTTGTTCTTCACAAAGCAAAGAGTCAACTTGTGGAACTCCTTGCTGCAGGAGGCTGTGAAGGATAGAACTAGAACAGAGTTTAAAGGGAAGTGAGATCAAGTCATGGAGGTTGGGTCCATGGAGTGGTATTAGCCAGGGGGTAGGAGTGGTGTCCCTGCCCAAGGTTTGTGGAAGGCTGGAGAGGGATGGCACAAGACAAATGGCTTGGTCACAGTCTTCGGTCCATCCCCTCCAGGGTTCCTAGGGTTGGCCACTGTCAGTAGACAGGCTACTGGGCTAGATGGACCTTTGGTCTGACCCAGGACAGCCATTGTAAGCTCAGGGTCGGGGGTCTCAGTGGACCCCCTTGATTCTCTTGCACACCTGCTCCTGGGTGGCCAGGCTGGCAGCTCTCCTGCCCTAGCCGGCCACTTTCCTGTGCCTAGTGCGGAGATCGTGGACAAGGTCCACGATGTCCGCACTAGCCCAGGCGGGTGCCCGCCTCTTGCGGTCCCGGGCAAGCTCCCAGGAGCCGCCAGCCTGGTCCCGGGAAGAGGGGGAGGGCTGGGGGGCATCGGGTGGGTGGCTCGATCCATGCCAGGTGCAGGGTCTGCTGGCTGGGTGCTGGCAGGCTTGCACCTGGCACGGGCACTGTAGCCAGCCCGTGCCCCTTTAAGGGGGCCGGGAGGGGGGCAGACGAGTTTCCCTGGTGCTGGCCAGAGTGGCCACCAGGGAAAGCTGGGGAGGGCTAGCCTCCCACTAGTTCGAATTAAGGGTCTGCACAGCCCTTAATTCGAACTAGTAAATTCGAACTAGGCTTAATCCTCGTGGAATAAGGATTACCTAGTTCGAACTAAGCGCTCCGTTAGTTCGAATTAAATTCGAACTAACGGAGCGCTAGTGTAGCGCCTATGAAAGTTAGTTTGAACTAACGTCCATTAGTTCGAACTAACTTTGTAGTGTAGACATACCCAAAGGGGTTTAAAAAAAGGGTGATGTCATGCTAGGGGTTTGCTACAGGCCACCTACCCAGGTGGAAGAGGTGGATGAGGCTTTTTTTAAACAACTAACAAAATCATCCAAAGCTCAGGTGGTGATGGGGGACATCAACTATCCAGACATATGTTGGGAAACTAACATAGTGGGACACAGACGAGCTGCTGTGGGGGAGCAAGCAGAGTGAGCGGCCATTTGGGTTCCCCTGTGGCGGCCCGGCTGCGTGGCACAGAACTCAGCCGAGCGCCACGACGGTAGGCAAAGGGGGTGGGGCGGTGACGTACACAGCTGGGCCCCACCCCCTGACTGCGAACGTCACCGCCCCATCCTCTTTCCCCTCCCACTGTGGTGCTCGGCTGACTTCTGCACCACTCAGCCGGGCTCCCGCGGGGGAGCAAGTGGTGCAAGCGGCCGTTTAGGCCCCATGGTCCCCATGCATCACAGTGGCACTCAGCTGAGTGGCACAGACATCAGCCGAGTGCCACAACAGAGGCAACAGCGCCCCTCAGAGGCAACACGTAACACTATAGCGTTACAGAGTCACAGACATTGGGCTAATATATATATGATGCTAGTGGAAAGGGGATAGTTTTAGAAGATAAATTAAAAAAGAACAAGTTAAAAATCATGTAGAAAGTTTAGATGTCTGCAAGCCACCAGGGCCTAATGAAATGCATCCTAGAATACTCAAGGAACTGTTAGAGGAGGTATCTGGGTCTTTAGCTATCATTTTTTTAAAATCATGGAAGACAGGAGAGATTCCAGAAGATTGGAAAAGGGCAAATATAGTGTCCATCTATAAAAAGGGAAATAAGAACAACCCAAGAAACTACAGACCAGTCAGTTTAACTTCTGTATCAGGAAAGATAATGGAGCAAGAAATTAAGGAATTCATCTGCGAACACCTGGAAAATAATAATGTGATAGGTATCAGGCATCATGGATTTGTAAAGAACAAATGTCAAACCAATCTGACAGCTTTCTTTGATAGGATGAGGGGTGTTGTGGATAAGGGAGAAGTGGTGGATGTGGTATATCTAGACTTTAGTAAGGCATTTGATATGGTCTCTCAGGATCTTCTTATCAATAACCTAGGCAAATACAACTTAGATGGGGCTACTATAAAGTGGGTGCATAACTGGCTGAATAATCATTCTCGGAGAGTAGTTATTAATGGTTCAAAATCCTGCTGGAAGGGCATAACAAGTGGGGTTCTGCAGGGGACTGTTTTGGGACCAGTTCTATTCAATATCTTCATCAATGATTTAGATATTGGCATAAAGAGGACACTTATTAAGTTTGCAGATGATATGAAGCTGGGAGGGGTTGCAACTGCTTTGGCAGATAGGGTCCTAATTCAAAATGATCTGGACAAACTGGAGAAATGGTTTGAGGTAAATAGAATGAAGTTTAATAAGGTCAAATGCAAAGTACTCTACTTAGGAAGGAACAACCAATCTCGCACCGAATGGGACGTGACTGTCTAGGAAGGAGTACTGCAGAAAGGAATCTAGGGGTTGTAGTGGACCACAAGCTAAATGAGTCAACAGTGTGATGCTGCTGTCAAAAAACCAAACATGATTCTGGGATGCATTAACACGAGTGTTGTGAGCAAGACACAAGAAGTCATTCTTCTGCTCTACTCTGCAATGATTAGGCCTCAACTGGAGTATTGTGTCCAGTTCTGAGCACCACATTTCAAGAAAGATGTGGAGAAACTGGAGAAGGTCCAGGAAAGAGAAACAAGAATGATTAAAGGTCTAGAGAACATGACCTATGAAGGAAGAATGAAAGAACTGGGATTTTTTAGTTTGGAAAGGAGAAGATTGAGAGGGGACATGATAGCAGTTTTCATGTATCTAAAAGGGTGTCACAAGGAGAAGGGAGAAAAGTTGTTCTCTTTACTCTTTGAGGATAGGACCAGAAGCAATGGGCTTAAAACTGTAGCAAGGGAAGTTTAGGTTGGATATTAGGAAAAACTTCCTAACTATCAGGGTGGTTAAACACTGGAATAAGTTGCCTAGGGAGGCTGTGGAATCTCCATCTCTGGAGATATTTAAGAGCAGGTTAGATAGACATCTATCAGAGATGGTCTAGATCAGTGTTTCTCAACTAGTGGTACGAGTATCCTCAGAGGTACTCGAGAGAAGGCTGGGGGATATGTCAACACAACTGAAATTTGGAGAACTATATTTTTGTTTTAAGTTTTATAGTGCTTTATTATTTTTGTACTTTTTAGACACAAATTTCATCGCCCGCCCAGCTACAATGAAGTTGTTTAAACAAATGTGTTGTAATGGTAGAAAAAAATGGCATGTCTGAAAACTGTAGATACTAGGGCTACTTACAATTTTTTTTAAAGGGGTACTTTATAAAAAAAAAAGAAAGCTGAGAAACACTGGTTTAGGTGGTATTGGGTCCTGCCATGAGGACAGGGGATTGGACTCTCCAGGTCCCTTTCAGTTCCAGTGTTCCATGATTCTATGAAAAGGAGAGCAGATGGGAAGTGAAGGGGGGAGGAGCAAGGAGACAGGGTGTGGCTGAGGGTGCTCCCCAGGCAGAAGGAGAGGCTAGCTGAGATATAAACCAAAGCTGTGTAAATAGAAGGTGGTAGAAAACTAACAATAAAAGGCAAGGGTAACTGCACGAGAAAGGGTCTCTGGCTGATTTGTAGAGAAAGAAGGTGTCCCAGAGCGAGGACCTTGCCATACTACCCTCTGTCAGAGGTATAAGGTATTATATAAGGAAGTCATTCACAAATTGGATATATTACAATAATGCACGTGTAAAATGAACCAAACTATTGATTTGTCATTCTTTTACATAGTATTAAAATATTTTTTCTCATGGTACTATTAGTAGCTGCAGCCTTAAATGAATGCATTATCCAGAACAGAGTCTCATAATCATAATAACGAAGGCTATTCGATCATCTAGTCCTTCTCCCTAACACTGCAGAATTATTCTCTTTCCTACATTTTCTAGTTTTCTCTCCTGACTAGATTTAAATGCAACAGTGGATTACTTCCCTGGGGAGACTATGAACAGCCTAATAGGTCTCATTGTCAAGAAGGTTGTCACTGTTCTTCAACCAAAATTTTTCTTTGCTTAATTTCATCTCACTTTTCCTACTATAATGGGAAACTGGTCACAGGATGGACATGCAGACTACACTTTATACATTCAGGGAAATAAATATTGTAATTCTAATTTTTGCAACACTATCAGCTAGTCGGATCCCTCCTTGGTGTTTAAACAGCTCAAATATGTGTAGACTGTAGTTATTCATGCATATATGTGTTTGCAGGATCAGAACCAGAATAGTCAAACTCATATAGCAGGAGTTGACATCATACATTAACTGTCAGGCAGCCCCACGTTAGATACTGGCCCAAGAGGAATAACCAAAGCATAGCAGAATAAACCTGACAGCATCAGTGAAACAAGTTGTGCATTTGCCTGAAAAGACAGGCATCCAGTTCACTGGGCATAGCCCTGAATTGTGAAGAATGCGTGGGGGATTAAATGTGTGTTCTTTTATGTGCAGCAGACAAACAAGAACATTTATATGTTTGTTCTGCTCCGAAACTGCAAGGTATAGTGAAAGATAAAAGTACACAAGGCAGATCATGTGTCTCCTAGGCACAGTCATGCTGTGGAGAGAAATAATTTATCCCTGCTGGGTACATCCATCATGTTCCAGGGCCTGGAAATGTCTGTTATTAGAGGGCAAGCAGTCCAGAGTGTAAACTGTGTCTGTTTGCCATTTATGTTGATTTGTTGCAATGCTGGTGTCAATTAGCCTCTGAGAGCCATCCCCATGTTTTTGTCAGTATTGCGCATGCTCATGTGAGTGAGGTTAACGGATTGGTATTGCAAAAATAGGCAAGCATGAACGCTCAAAGCCTGAGCCACCATGAAGCAGTCCAGGAACAAAAGTGGCTCTCAAATTACAATTAAACTCTTCACCAATAATCCTGCCAAATCTGATTCATTTTACAAACTATAGGACTATTTTAATGTTTGGTGAAAAATAAACACAAAGCAAAATTCCCACTTGTTCTTTTGCATGCCAGAATGATGCAAGTGAAAGAAGGAATAAGTGAAGCAATGGTAAGAGCAAAAAGAGTCCTGTTACATTTTTCTGAAGCAGTAATTCTTAATTAGGGCTAAGGGCCCCTCTCTGCTTTTAGAAACAGAAGGAAGAAAAGGGCAGTCAATTTGTATAGGGAAATGCAGGTAAGTGGCTAATCTTCAGGCTAATCTTTCTCCTCCCTCCCCCCCCTCCAAATCTGTTCAATCCCCTTGGCATCTGTAGGAAAAAAGCTGGTCAGGGAATGAACAGGCATGACTGGTTGCAGAGGTATCACCTTCTCCTCAGCCCAGGGCCGGATTAAGGGGGCAGCTAGCCAGGCAGCTGCCAGAGGCTCCAACCTATGGAAGGTACCTGATTGAAGTGGTAAGGGGCGCCGTGCTCCCAGGAGGGCCACACATGCACCGCGTGCCTGGGGCTAGGCTGTGCATGTGCCGCGCTCCCGGGGTCCGCGGCGCAACTATAGCTCGGTCCGGCACTGCCTCAGCCCAATGGAGGTTCACAATATAAATTAATACTGACTGAACTAATCCGTAGTATGATCATTTTCATCGTCATTATTTCCTTTCTGAGAGCACTGACATTGTGCTCCTCCCTGTAAAAGTACAGAAATTCCCTGCCCCAAAGCCTAAGGCCAGATTTCCCCATTGGTATTCATGCATATAACTCCATTTTCATTGGTAGGAGTTAGGCACCTATGTACCTTTGAGATCTGGTCCTTAAAATCTAATTAATTTTGCAGTGGATCCCCCAATATGAATTATGTCCCAGCCTGACCACACCCAGAGGACAATTGTGTCCCCGCCAGACTATAATCAGTGGATGGACACTGTACATTGAAGACGTTCCAGTCCCATATGTGAGAATAATCCCTATTCAGGGCCAAAAAATCTGGTCATGAGTCATGAATAATTAGTGGAACAAAGGACTTTCTTTATTCATTTTTCTTTTCAAATGAAAGGAAAAAAAATCCAAGAGTAACCCAAAAGTTTAGCAAACGCCAGTGTTATGTGACAGAAAATAAGGGTCATTTTGTACATTAATTATCTCAACACCATGAATCAATGCACAGAGGACTCATCCTGAATGACAAAAGCCCACTGGTGAAATGATGGTCTCCTGGGATAGTGTTGACATACTCTTTAAAAATGTTGTGCTGGCCAGCTTACACAGTAACGTTATCCAGCACTGATGCTGACACTTGGCAGAAGAAATATTTGTAAAGCTAAGCTTCTTTTAGTGTGATTAATACTTTCTGTTGACAGTTTTAAAGTAAGCATAGCCAATAATATAAATAAACCACTAAGGTTTCAGTTTCCAGTGTACATGCAAAGTTCTCCCACAGCTTTTAACTAATTGTAAAATAAAACAGATTCAGCACATTGCTGTGAGCAAAACAATCTCTCTAGCATGACTCTTAAACAACATGGTAAATCACTCTTCAGTAATTTCTTTATCACTGGTTCAGTATCCTTGATAGACTCACAATAGCCCTAAGAAATATTTGATCAGTGGGTTGCCTGCATGTATAATTTTTACTTATTTTCTAGACTAGTTTATCTCGTTTTTTTTCTTGTTGAAACCCCATTTTATTATTTCATCGTGAAACAATTTCTCCATGCAAAGCATGAATTTATTACAGAGCTTAACATTTTTTTAGTATTCGGGCATGTCTAAATGTTTCTATCATGGTTATGTGACAAATGATAGAAGTAAAATGTTTTGCACAGTGCTGCATAGTGGATAAACAGGTATAAAGTATGTTAGAAATAGTGAAGCTCTCCCTTAAATATAAGAAAATTTTACATTTGTAGGTATTGGATAAGAAAGGGACAGAAGGGTGGGTGGGTGCGTGAGGGAATTTGGATTTTTTATTGTATAGCTTGGCCTTTCAGGAGATGGCAGGCCTTTAAAAGAATCTCTTAGATGGAAACGAAAATCCCTGATGGCTAAAATTCACATGTGTGTCTAAGCAAGTTAACTCCTTGAGTGAGATAAGATTTTTAACCAGTATAGATCAAACAAAAGGACACTCCTGTGAGCTTTATGCATACACAGTATATAGTATTGTGCTCCCCCCCACTTTCTAATGCCAACAGTGTACTTGTAAATATGTTAAAGCAGCAACCTCAGGCACATTTGCAATGTGGCAGGCGAAAGGTTAATGTTGTGAATAGTAGCTTCTGTCATCTGTAGGATACTTAGCAGTTTATTTTCACTAAAATTAAACAAAAATGGGATCCAATTAATGGCCTGAGTTTCAAATTGCCTCTGGTATTGCACTTGTTTTAGAATTAAATCTAACTACACCATTAAGTCTAATACATGTTTGATCTGTGGTTAAGAGGGAAATAATTTGCTAGAAAATAGAGGAATTTACTGTCAAAAACATATAAATGTCATGTTTTGAAGAGTTTTTTAATGTTTAAAATATATAATAATACCACAAAGAATTATTTCCTTCAGTAATATAAAATATATATAAAATATAAAGGCTTGCAAAACCTAGGAAATTATAGTCAGGGAGAATGTTATTTATAAATAGCAAGAAATCATTACATATTTCCTCTGGTTTTCTGTTAGTGTTTTGAAAGATACTCTTAAAGTGCTATGAACAAATTAGCATGGAAGTGATTGAGGAGAGCACATTATAGGAACCAAGATTCACACTTCTGGAAAGTCACGGACTATATGATACCAAATACAAGAGTAAGAAGAAATTGATGCTGGTAACATGCAAGGTATACCTACTCTGTCAGTCGCACCCAGCATTGCTCAGGTTCTTAAATGTAGTAATGGTGGTGGTGGTGGGGGTTCTAAATAAAATGTACACATTTTATTTAAATGATGGGGCTCAAGGCAAAAGTAAGGGCAGGGGCTGGGAGATGTGGGAAGGCTCAGGGCAAGAGGTAGGGAGCCCGCAGCAGGGGGTTGGTGCATGGAAGGGCTTAGGACAGTGTGTTGACTATGCGGGGGAGGGGGGGCTACAAGCAAAGGGTGGGGGTTCAGAATTGATGGCAGGCCGTGTGAGGAGCAGGATTCAGGGCAGAGGGCTGAAGTGGGGGCGGACACTTACCAGGACTCTCTGTGGTGGGTGCTGCTGTGCCAGCACTCCTCCGGGGGGCTGGGGCTGTGTGCTCCCAGATGGCAGTTCCTCCTCGGGGGCCGAGGCAGCACTCCCTGGCTGTTGTCTCCTTCCAGAGGGCTGCAGCTGTTCCCCTCCCCCGCCTTCTAGATGGTCTGGGGCAGGGTCCAGGGGTTGGCCCTGGCCTGCAGCTGCCCCTACCTCAGCCTTCATGTTGTACAGAAGGGATGGCAGAGTCCTGGGGCCTGGCCTGCAGCTGGCGTGGGAGATGACATGGCTCCAGGGATTGGCCCTGACCTGCAGCTGCCCCACACAGCCTGCAGTCTCTCTTGGGGGAGGGGGGTGTCAGACAGCACTTGGGGATGGCCCTTTCCTCCAGGTGTGCTCCCCAATCCTACAGCTTATCCAAGGATGTAGGGTTCTGGAGGCTGGCACTGCCCTGCAGCTGCTCACTTGCCCTGAAGCTGCAGGTGCAGACCTCTAGGGGCCAGCCCCAGTGTGCAGCTGCTTTCCCTGCCACGCAGCTGGTTGGCAAGGGGGGTGGTTCTGTCCTCAGCCTTCAGTGGCTTCCCCAGCTTGCAGCTGATACAGGGGAGGCAAGGCTCCGAGTGGGACCGGCTATGCTTTACATCCCCTAGGATGGTCTTGAGGGGGTTCAGGGTGGCAGGAATGGTGGGCACAGTGGGTGGGTGGGTGGGTGGGGGGGGTTTCCCAGGGCTTCCCCCCCACCATCCAGCACTATTTAGCTAGGGGGACTACTTGCCTGGTCTCACTCCCCATATGGAGCCCCATCCTCAGATGGCCTCTCTTGCTGGTGCAGCTGCCCCTAGTGGTCAATCTGAAGTATAGCATCCCCCATGTTCACTGCCCTCAATGGTCACTGTGCATATAACTCTACAAATAGTGCCCTCCCTTTCTATGTCCAGGAAAACATTCCCTTTCCTAATACGTCCCTTTTTTCTGTCACAACCAAACCCTGATCTTGTTTAGAGTTAGGGTAAGAGGTAGCTGTATTCCAAATTTGGTGGTGTTAGCTCTTACGGTTTAGGAGGAATTCTTGAACAAACAAACTCACAGACAGACCCGGACACTCTCTCTCTCTCTCTCTCTCTCGCCAATATATATATATATCATGAAGGAATTTATATATATATATATATATATATATTATATATATATATTAATTACAGATCTTCCACTGTAAAGTTATTAACAATAACATTTAGTAGCTAAATGGCCACAGCGGATATTTACTTTTCATAAACAATAATATGGTTGCTTAGGGCTCAATTAACTGAAAATGGCTGACACACATATGCAGGAAGTCAATTAATTCAGAATTTGACAAGAGAAAGAGCTCCTGGTCTGAGTGATTTAAACTAATGTTTGAAATAAGGTAAAACTAAAAACAAAACAACTCTACTCACTTTGGTCTGCAAACTGCAGCATGTGATTATGTGAGACTCTCAGTCTTCATTTTTTCAAAAGTAAATTTCTAGCTCTAACACTGTGGAACAAATCTTGAAAAGGCTCAGAAAAGAAATGAGCGACCCCCTCTAATTATTTTAAAGCCAAACTCATGATTTGGGGTAGACTCATGAGATTTGAAGCACTGAAGCTTGCAGCACTGACCTTCACCTGCTATGGAGGAAAGAGTTCTCTTATATTATTCCCAATTAGAGGTGGAGTTACCCAACTGGCTGGGTTGCTGCTGCTGAAACCAATATTGTTGCCCCTGCCGTTGTAATTTATACTCCAATTCATCTGATGAAGTAGGTTTTACCCACAAAAGCTTATGCCCTAATAAATCTGTTAGGCTACATCTAGACTCCAAGGAATGTTTTTGCTCTTCCGCTTTTTTTCATGGAAGAGGAAACACGCTCTTTTGGGGAGCCCTGTATACCTTGTTTCATGAGGCATAAGGGCTCCACTGAAAGAGGAGGCTTTTCCAATATTTGGCCCATTTAGACTGGGCCAAATGGTGGAAAAGCCTCTTCCGCAAAAGTGATCAGAAAAAACTACGCAAATTGTGGAGCTCAATTTGCATAGCTTTTTCCAAGCTAGACTTAGTCTCTTAGGGTATGTCTACACTACCCCGCTAGTTCGAACTAGCGGGGTAATGAGGAGTAACGGTAGTTCGAACTAGGAAGCCTAGTTCAAACTACCTAGTTCGTGTCCCGTGTAGCCGCGCTGCACGGGGTTCGAACGAGCGGGGATTTAAAAATGGCGGCTCCCCGCTAATGCAAATGAAGCCCGGGAAATTCAAATCCTGGGCTACATTTGCAAGTGCGGTATGCTTACATTACCCTCCTAGTTCGAACTAGGAGGGTAGTGTAGACATACCCTAAGATGCTACAGGATTCCTCATTTTCTTACTATGAGGTTGCCTAGTAAGATAACGAAATCTCTAGTCTTGGAAGTTTTTAAGTCCAGGCATGGCAAAGCCTTGGCAGGAATCATTTAGTTGGGATTGATTCTGCTACTAAGAAGACCATCACTCTCACCACTTCTGTATTCTATTTCCAAACATTGCTTTACTGCCAAGTCCTCCATGCCCAACCTTGATACTTTGAGCACTAGAGACTGGGAGTGCTCACATGCAGCAACTCTTTTTCCTTACCTTACAACTGGCTCTGGAGGCATGCACAAAAGAAAACAAACAATGATTTGGCCGTAATGAGGAAGCCTTCATTTCCAGTCTGGATGATCCTTCAGACAGGACATAGAGCCATGTGGCCTAGGCTGCAGTAATGCAATACAAACCATAAAGCCTTTATTTTAATGAAGCTGTGCAGCATAATAAGAAACAGAGCAACATACACATTTGCCAGCCTTTCATCCCACAGATATTACACTTGTGACACTGCATGTATTCCAAGTGTTCCATTACAGGCAGTCCCCGACTTACTAAGGGGTTACGTTCCAAACACCCGGTAGTAACTCGATTTGGTCATAAGTCAGAAATATCCTTAAACGCACTGCCCGCGCTGTTCAAAAAACTTGATGTACATGGTTCTCAACTCGAAAATATTATAATGGAGTTAATGGGAGGTTGGTCATAAGTACAGATGGTCGTAAGTTGGTGAGTTCGTAAGTCAGGGAGTGGCTGTAGTAGTAAAATTGTGAAAATTATGTGGGTCCCTTATACTTTACAGTTGCTGGTCTGACTTGTTCCTTTTGTGCGAACTGTATGTGCTCATGCAGGATAAAGCACAGAAAATAGGTCATGTATTTAGTATTGGCATAATTATACACTTTCCCAGAAAATTACATTTTCCAAGATTACTCTGATAAAATTCATCTAAATCATGGTATTAAGCTGCTAATATTTATGCTCTTAGTTTGAGCTCTGGAATAGACAAACCAGAGACACATCCTTGTTAATAATTGATTATAGATAACTTGGTGTGGTGTCTTTGGGGTACGTTCACAAAGGAGTCTGAGGTGCATAGCTCCTTTTTAGGTGCCAAAATCCAACATCTAGATTCCATCAACAGTCACGAAACAACCACCACGCTGTCACTTAATCCTGTAGTCACTAACATTTCCACTGGGGGGAAGCACAAACATACCAAAATTATGATCATGCAGATGTATTTGGCCCCATTCACATTAAAAAAACCCATTAAGATTCCCAAACTAGGTGGCTCCCTGCCTATGGCACCTGCTAGGACCAATCTCAACACATCTAACCTAAGGAAAATGTGGGAATGCTATATTTTATGTGGGGTAGGTACATTTTCCATTATACCAATGCTTAGAGCACTTTGGTGGGATATGGAAGCCACGGGTATGAGTTCCTGTTTTGCCTGATATGGACCAGGGATTTAAACACTGATCTCCTATCTCCCAGACACCAGACAATGGGTATTGTGTTGTGGGGCAATCCCAGATCCTGCTGGAAGTGTTCCAGTTTGTATACATAATTAAATATTCTTTAGAACAGTGTCTTGAAGCTGACCCTCCCATAACCAAGCAGAGTGCCCAAACCATGAGACTGTACAGTCAAACCTGTTCTTGTTTTCTGATCCATGAATATTTATCAGGCTAAGCAGGAATTTAAAAACACGTCACTCAGGTCAATATCTGAACCACTGGGCTACTGATGACAATGGTTTGGGGAACTTTTCCCCCTCTCTTTTGATGAGAAAGAGCTGCCTGGCTGGCTTGAGTGTTCCATTCAAGGAGAGTATCTCATTTCATGGTTGAGATGCCTTATCTAGGCTTTCAATTAGTAACTTTGCGGTGTTTAGCCGTAAGTCCCACCCCTTTCCTCTGTAATTTACTCCTAGCTGGTTTAGGCAGCTGGCTTCTGTGAGTCTTCTTCTTGGGTGCCTAATTCTCCCCATACCATGCATGGCTGCGAATTCCTCTGTGTGGCATGGCACCTACGGGGTTGGCATTATACTGGTTCATTTCCCTTTTGCTTTTGTTGTATGCAGTATTTGTATCCATAACATCATTCCATAGTGCTTAAGCCAGAATGAAAATGGCTGCTTCTGAAAAGTTACAGCCCTGGAAGTGCTTAACCTCTTGAGCCTAATAATGACCTACAGGGTTTGAATGATTCCTAGATGGATTAAGCTAAGTTCATAATGTCAGTAAAAGCTCTTGAATTAGTGACATAATGTTAACCACTTGTCTGGGTACCCTTAGACACACTGAAATCTCTTGCACTGCTGAATGTAAGAGGTATGCCCCAATATTCTCTTAATTTTAATGGACTCTTAATGGTTGACAGCAGCCCAGCACTTTTAGGGGAGTGCCAGAAGCAAATAGATTAACAAGCAAATGCCAGCCTCTTGAGAGGATTATAATTTATAACATTTTGTTTATTGCAGCAAACCAAATATACCTGCAGCCAGGAATTGTTGTTTGTCAGACAGATACACTATACTTGTACTTCCATGTTTTCAGGTATTTACACATACTAAAATCCAGTACCACTTACTTTTTGACAGACAGTAAATGAAATCTCCATATGGTAAAGTTATGGGTATTTTTCATTAGCGCTGTGTCTGTGCTAGAATCCATTTATCTCCTACATTTTTCTTTCCAGATAAAACTTTCAAATGCTTACATTCCACTGTATGTCGGTTGATTGGATAATTTGAACATCAAAGGAACCTTTCATTTAATTTAAGCTGTAAAGTTGTCTTTTGGTTTATTAACTTTCGATCAATAAACAAGCAATTTGGAAATGTAATCAGGAAATGCTTCCAATTGGCTGACAATGTATCAAAGCCAGTGCTTGAAGGCAAGAGCAAGCTGTAACAAGCAGTTTATTACCAGTAGCTGTTACTGACATTAGTCAAAACCAAGAAAGATAAAATGGAATAAGAAATGTAATGCTGGAAGAGCCTTGGGCGCTGTGTTCTCTTCTTCCTTTTGAAAACCGCAAGCCTGTCTTTGATATGATAACAAATATAAACTGTTTAAAAACACCAAATGCAGGAAAACTGAGACTAGCCTGTCATGGAGTTAATCCATTCTAGAGTGACATACAAATAGTGTAACATCCAGCGGATATATGTTATGGAAATATTTTGAATTGGATTTACATGTAGTGAGCAAATTGGAACTTTTGATTTTTTGAGATATTGTAATGTGCATGTTCTCATATTAGCTGAGTGTAATCCTATTTGAAGATAATCAGTTTTCAATAGGCTCTCCAGTCTGAAACTACCCCAAAATTGTTTGGTCTTAACCGAGATGTTCCAAATAGGTCTGGAAGTATTTAGATACCTCAGGCTCAGAACTGCCCCTCATTTATGGAGACAGGTTATATATTTTTCTGCCTACACTACATCTGTCAGACTTCTGAGCTTGATGGGCTTTTCCAATTTGCTTTGACAAGGGGCTGTTTGTTTTGCTTTGTGCTGTCTACAGCCTAGAACAAAACACAGGGCAGGTTTGGTTTTTTTTTCACTGAGCACATCAGTCAAAATTTCCCATCATCATTTTACAAATATTTGTACCTATCTTTATCTCAATTTTTCTTAGAAGAACAGTTGTTGATTTGAAAGGTGGGTGTTGTGCACAAATTCACAGATTTAATTTTCATTGCTCTACCATGAAAGAAAGTCCCAGAGACTTGACACAAAAAAAGGGAAGAGTAAAAAAAGAACAAAGTGGTTTTGTTGCTGTTTGAAAGTTCTGTATGTTAGCATGCTGGGCATGCTGAACACTGATTTAATTTCACTGTGCACATGACAAGTTGTACTGACAGCAAAGTCGTATATCTTCTTAATTCATAGAGAAGAGAATTTGCTTTAGAAAGTTATTTTGAATCTTTCATATAAAAAAGGGTTATTTGGGATATTTTTAATTAATATTCTATGAGTTTCATAAAAAGGAGGATAATTCATGTGTGGGGATCTTTGTTTTAGGTTTTTACCAAATTTCTCCAAAACACTCCTGAATTTAGGAACATCCAGTATTTGGGATGCATCTATTTTAATCTGAACTTTACGATTGCCAGCACTCGCTGGACCCAGCTCCCTGCTCACAGCTACTACATAGCGCAGCAGAGGGTGAGTGCCAGTTGATGTCTGCTGCAGCTGTGCAGTGGTGAAGCAAGAGAGGCAGGAAGCCTGGCCCCAGCAGCTAAAACACCCAGCCACTGCAGTGACACAGATCCAGGAGGAGTGGAAGGCTGCCTCTCTGCCGGGCAGAGCCCCTTCCTGATCTCAGTACTTCAGCCACTTCCTTTCATATAGCAACCTCAGTCACTGCAATACATTATCAAACAGCATACAAATAGCAATGGCCTAAAACAGCATAATCTGGTTACTACTAATTCATGAACAATGAGTAGACCTGTGGCACCTTAGAGTAACAAAAATAATATATAGTAACATCAGCTTTCATGGTCAAAATCCACATCTACTCAAACTCATCTGAAAGAGTGGGTTTTGCCCACAAAATCTCCTGATTCTATATATTATTTTCATTTATCTCTAAGGCTTTCTCTACACTGGGGGTTTCTGCACAAAACCCCCCCAACGTCTACACTGCTTGTTTTTGCACAAAAACCCCTTGACAAAAACAGCTTGAATAAATTATGCACATAAAGCGTGGCGATATGCTAATCATTTGCATGCGCTTCATTTGTATAGGCTCTTGCAGCAAATGCCACAATGTAGACGAAGCCTAAGGTACAACAGGACGACTCATTGTTTTTAAAGTTACAGACTAACTTGCTACCCCTCTGAGACTACTAGTTCATGAGTTATCGCAACATATATGTTTATGGGCTACAACATTACCCCCAAAATGCATATAGAAATTGCAAAATGTATGTTTGAAAACAGGTTGCTAAGTAATGGAGACATAATTACTGCTACAATAGAAAATACTCTCGTTAGAAGCAAATGTACATAGATTTACTAAAAATATAGGATAACAATGTTTGGGATATCACAATTTTTTTAAAACAGAAAAATGTTTTTACGCTAAATTATTTTATTCCAAAATTGTGTACATGAGACTCAGGGTACGGCTAGACTGCAGGGGTTTTTTGGCATACCAAAGGTATCCCGAAAGTACTCCACCATGTCCAGGGAACACATTTGCTCTTCCACATTTTTTTTTCCGGAAGAGCAAATACGCTTTTTTGGAAGCCCCTGTATTCCTTGTTCCACAAGGAAGTATGGTGCTTTCGAAAGAGGGTTTTTTTCTGAAATTTGGCCCTGTCTAGATGGGCCAAATTTTGGAAAAGCATCTTCTGCCAATGTATCAGAAAAAGATACGCAAAATGCGGAGCAGTCTAGCCGTACCCTAAGTGACAATGTCTTAAAAGAAGGAGCATAGTTGAAGAGACACGATTTCATGAGTTATTGCAAGGATACAAGATTACCATATGAACATGGATCAGGGTTAATACTCTTATTTTTCTCTATTTGTTGTTTTTCTTTCTGTCCTCCCGTCTCCCAAAATTAACCCTGATAATTACCAAGAAAACTCTGAAGTTAATTTTTCCACTGATTTTTATCCATTCTTTCATTTTTTGTAATTAAACGCTGATATGTTCCTGGGAAATTTTAAAGAAAATATAAATTGGAAATGAAGAGTGCAGTTCATGTGATACCATAGTATTATCTGTATTGTTCAATGCATTGACAGATGATAATTCTATCACTCTAATACAGCACAAGGTTTACAGACAGCAACTCTTCAAATCCCTCCTTAAAACTCTCCTTTGCTGTAATACTTACTAAAACCTGACAATGGTTAGCAGCTGCTTTTGCGGAAAAACTTGCCAGCTGTCTACACTGGCCGCTTGAATTTCCGCAAGAACAGTGACGATCTCATGTAAGAAATTAGTGCTTCTTGCAGAAATACTATGCTGCTCCTGTTCGGGCAAAAGTCCTTTTGCCCAAAAGCTGTAGACAGCTCAGATTTGTTTTGTGCAAAAAAGCTCCGATCGCGAAAATGGCGATTGGGGCTTTTTTACGCAAAAGCACATCTAGATTGCCACGTACGCTTTTCCACAAAAAGTGCTTTTGCGGAAAAGCGTCCGTGCCAATTTAGATGCTCTTTTCCGCAAATGCTTTTAACAGAAAACTTTTCCGTTAAAAGCATTTGCGGAAAATCATGCCAGTCTAGACGTAGCCATTCTGTTTTGTAGAAACCCACTGCCTATTATGCTGACCAATACTGTCTCATTGTTTCTTTGTTGCAGAGAGGGTTAGACATTGCCTACATCTACACTACTTCAGAAAGTCATCCTAACATATGTAACATCAAGAACACGCATAACATAGCTGGAGTTGACATGCCTTAGGTTGAATTACCAAGGGATCCACTGTGGGGGATGGATACGAGATACTATCTGGTTGATTTCCCAAATTCTTCTCATCCGAGGTAGAGTAAGGGGGTCAACTGGAGAATGATCTGTAGTCAATCTGGCAAATCTTCATTGGACCTACTAAATCAACTGCCAATAGTTTGATCTCAAAATGTCAATCCCTGCTGTAGTGTAATCTAAAGTTGATAATACTCAAGCTATGGAGAAAAGGTTTAATCAGCATCTCTCATATAACAGAGGAGAAAGAATTGGGAATGGAAACACACACAAACAAACACAAATACCAAGGTGTAAGCTGTATTCCCTTTTACCATGGAAAAAGTCCAGTTAATTTCTATCGACATTATTTTAAAGCCCCATCACTAAGCAGCAATTGATGCTACAAACAACTATCACTCTTGGATTTTTTTTCCTATCAAACAAGAAATTGGTATAGATTGTGCACTGTATACCACCTTTACCTGTAAAGTCCACCAGGGAAAGAAGATGAATTCCAGGAGGGGAGTTGTTGAAAATGTTAGTTTAGGAAAGTACATTGACTCCATTGGAAAAGTTTAATAAAAATAGATAGCATGAGTAATGTTATGAAGTAGGAGCAAGAATAAGTATTTCTGTGTATATGTTCTAGAAAATCAGGCAATTTTATTGCCACCTACTTTCTATATGTTTAATATCAAATCTGGGAATGAAGCAATTTGTTGCAAAATGTAAAACAGTATCAGTCTCTTTTGCAGAACAAGAGACAGGTCCAGGATAAGTGACACTACTTGAAATAGTGGCTATGGAATGTAAATGAATACTGAATAATGATCCTGACAAACCGAATGATGAAAAGACTGGAGCACTTCTAAGTGGATTGATCTTGCCATTTACTGTAATTGTACATTCATATTTTTTAGAAAATCCAATTATAAAATTTGTGGCCCTGGTTGACTGTTTTCTTGTAAGTTTTCCTCTCAAAAGCCTATTTGATAGTTTTAGGAACAGGGACTTGAAGGGACTCAGGTTAACATCCCCACAAATACATGCTCAAGTAATGAACTGGTGAATTACATCAATCACAGAACATCAGGTAATACACAACCAACGCTGCAATCTCAAGCTTCAGATCAGCTGTGCTAGGTAAACCTTTGCAACAATGAAACAGAAGTTTGGACAAAGACCTCAATGTAGTTGAGTCTACTGTAGGATCTGAAATAATGCTTTGAAACATAACATTATTTAAGTTCCTGAGCTTTGAATTCATTATATTAGACAATATGATAATGACCCTGTCATAGTCTCTGCCAGAAGGGAGGAGCAATTATGCTTTAATGTTGCTTAAACTTGTTCATCGTTTGCATTCTGAGACAATCATATCTAGGTTGACTAGTGTAAGATCCGAAAAAAGGATATATTGTTCACAGCTTCATATTTTCTTAGGTATACTCCTTGACACTAAAATGGCCACTCATGCTAATGAATCTTTACTGCCACTTGTCTATTATCTATCCATTTTACATGGGGAAAAATCAAGTGAATTAGCGGGGGAAAGGATAGTTGCAATTACTACCAACCTCTGGGCTATTTTTATACTCCACAATCAATGGAATGCTTGTAGTACAATTGATATGCAAAATGCTTATTTTATTGAGAGACTGACATAATTTTTCTATCCTGATGGTCTTCATCGTTGGATGGTTTCAAAGTGCTGGAAGACATTTTACCCTCTTGTACTTTCTTTTTGTGCCTAGACTTAGCCCAGGAACTGTGCATTTCATGCAGCACACTGTCCCCAGGATGCAAAAGAAACAGGTGACCACATTTGAGCTACAATGATACTACCAAAAGTCTCTTTGAGGATGACCTATCAGAAAGAAAAAGGGCAATCTTACAGTGCAACTAAGACACAATCTCATCTCTTCCTAGATTCCCCTCCTGCATATCTCCTCAATATGGCAGTTGATCTAAGGCTGTGTCTAGACTGGCAAGTTTTTCCGCAAAATCATCTGCTTTTGCGGAAAAACTTGCCAGCTGTCTACACTGGCCACTTGAATTTCCGCAAAAGCACTGACGATCTCATGTAAGATTGTCAGTGCTTTTGCAGAAATATTATGCTGCTCCCGTTCGGGCAAAAGTCTTTTTCCGAGAAACTTTTGCGCAAAAGGGCCAGTGTAGACAGCAGAGATTTGTTTTCTGCAAAAAAGCCCTGATCCCGAAAATGGCAATCGGGGCTTTTTTGCGGAAAAGTGCGTCTAGATTGGCCCCGGACGCTTTTCCGCAAAAAGTGCTTTTGCGGAAAAGTGGCCTGCCAATCTAGACGTGCTTTTCCGAAAATGCTTTTAACGGAAAACTTTTCCGTTAAAAGCATTTCCGGAAAATCATGCCAGTGTAGACGTAGCCTAAATGTTTATGAAGTTGTTGCAACCTGAAAAATTACTTTTTCAATGTTTTCAATACCATGGTGACTGATGCTTTGGAAATATCTGAAATAGGGAAGCTAGTGAGCTAAAGAACAAGAATGAGAAATAGGGATTTTTACAAAGGGGTTCTGCAGGTGATGGAGGAGTGACTAGCTGATCCCTGAATGAGTTTGTTGTCAGTTTGTTGTGTGTGCTTACCTGAAGAGGAACACAGTTTGAACAAACACATCCCTTAAGGGAGGATTTATAAAGGGGTTACTCTATATATTACTAAAGAGGAGAGGCTAGAAGTTGATAAAGACCAGGTAAGAACTAAAGAGAAACAATCAAATGAAAAAGAGTCCCATTCAATTACATCACATGAAGCCAGACAAATAAATAATAATAGATTGTAGAAGGCAAAAAGTTTAAATACGAAGATGAATGAATTTGAATGCCTGGTATTAAATGAGGATTTTGATACAATAGGCATTGCAGAAACTTTTTGGATTGATGATAATGAATGGTGTATGACAAGACAAGGGCTGAAAATATACAGGAATGACAGACTAGGTTGCACTAGTGGGAGAGTGGCACAATATGTGAAAGAGAGCACAAAGTTAACTATAGTACAAATTGTAGTTGAGTCAAGTAGTGCAATAGAATCTCTATGGAAAGAAATTCCATGTGTGAGTATTGAGAATATATCAGTCCTACCATCTGCCTGACCACCAGGATGCTGATTGTGACATACTCTGAGAGACTACACAAACAAAAAAGCAAATAATTATGCAGAATTTCAATTATCCCCATATTGACTGGGTCCATGTCACCTCAGAAATTTTAGACATTCTTAAAGACTGCTTCTTGTATCATATAACAACAGTACTAGAACATTCAAGAGGAGAGACAATTCTCAATTTCATCTTAAATGGTGCACAGGATGTGGCCCAAGAGGTGAATATAGCTGAACCACAGAAGTATTTAAGTTCAAAAAGGAAAATGATACAAAAATGAAGAGGCTAATTAAATTGAAATGAAAAACAACTGTCACCAGAGTGAAATCTTAGCAAATTGCATGGGAATTTTTAACAAACACTATAATAGAAGCTCTAACTGTATGTATAGCCGAAATAACTAACACACACACATACACACACACACACACATTAAAACAAAAATGTCATTTTAGATAAGCAACCGTTAGAGGCAAAAGACATCTTTTGAAAACTGAGAGTCAAGTGCTACTGAGAAAATTAGAGATGAAAATAAACTCTGAGAAGTGAAGTATAAAGGAGTAATTATGCAGTCCAAAAAGAAGTTGAAGAGCAACTAGTGAAGAACACAAAAATTTATAGATTTTTTAAAGTACATAAGAACAGGAAGATTGCCAAACAATCAGTGGGGCCAGTTGAGGTACTAAAGGAGCACTCAAGGAATATAGTGCCATTGTGGAGAAGCAAAATAAATTCTTTGCATCCATCTTAACTGCAGAAAATGTGAGGGAGATTCTCACACCTGCACTATTCTGTTTAGGTGACAAATTTGAGGCACTGTCCCAGATTGAGATGTCAATAAAGGAGGTTTTGGCAAAAATCGAAAAATTAAACTGCAGTATGTTACCAGGGCATTGCTAATAGCATTCACCCAAGAGTTTGAAAGGAACTCAAATATGAAATTGCAGAGCTACTAACTGTGGTATATAACCTATCACTTAAATTAGCCTGAGTGCCAGATGGCTGGTGGATAGTTAACGTAGTGATGATTTTTTTTAGTAAGTCTCCAAGGTCAATCCCGGCAATTACAGGATAAATTGGTTGAAACTAAAGAACAGAATTATCAGAGATAGATGAACATGATATGTTAGGAGAGAATCAACATGGTTTTTATGAAGGGAAATCATGCCTCACCACTTATTAGAATTCTGGGAGTGGGAGATCAGCAAACGTAGACAAGGATGATCCAGTGGATACAGCGAACTTGGACTTTTTCTGATAGCCTTTGACAAGGTCCCTCACCGAAAATTCTTAGGCAAAGTACTGTAAGCAGTCATGAGATAAGAGGAAAGATCGTCTTATGAATCAGTAATTAGTTGAAAATAGGAAACAAGGGGTAGGAATAAATGGCCACTTTTCAAAAATGAGAGAGATAAATAGTGGGGTGTCTCAAGGCTCTATACTGGAACCATCACTGTTCCAGAGATTCACAAATGACAAAGAAGAGGGATAAACAGTGAGGTGTCAACATTTGCGGATGACATAAAATTTCTCAAATAGTTAAATCCAAAGGAGTTACAGAGGAAGCTCACTAAACTGGGTGATTGGTCAAGAAAATGGCATATGAAATTCAATGTTGATAAATGCAAAGTAATACACATTGGAAAATATAATCCCAGCAATACATACAGAATGATGGGGTCTAAATTAATTGACTCCAACATCTTTCTTGAGTGGTAACATTGTGGATAGTTCTCTGAAAACATCTGCTCAGTATGCAGCAACAGTTAGAAAGCCAATAGAATGTTAGAAAACATTAGGAAAGGGATAGTTGATAAGACAGACAATATCATAATGCCACAATCCAACTAATGGTACACCAATACTTTTATTAACATGTGCAGTTCTGCTAGTCCCATCTCAAAAGAATATTACAATTGGAAAAACCACACAGAAGGACATCACAAATGATTAGGGATATGGAATACCTTCCATAAAAGGAAGAAATAAGAAGTCTCAGACTTCAGAGGAGTAGTCGAGTTAGTCTGTAACTGGAAAAACTTAAGAAACAACAAATAGTCCTGCAGCACCTTAAAGACTAACAAAATTTGTAGAGGGTATTATGAGCTTTTGGGTTGTGCCTCATGAAATCTCATGATACCATCTACATATTTTGTTAGTCTTTAAGGTGCTGCTAGACTATTCATTGTTGTTTAAGCCTATTCATTGTTTTTTCTGCATAGGAAAGTGTTGGTATGGAGAACATGAGGAAGGAATTGTTTGTATTTATTCTTTCATATAACACAAGAGGCAGGGGTGGCCCAATGAAATTAGTAAGCAGCAGGTTTAAAACAAACATAAGAAAAT